>NC_090247.1:3792700-3859246 GCF_037325665.1 Littorina saxatilis | reverse complement strand
TTCATTCCATTGTGTGATGGTTAACTCTCACCTGCCAAGTATTACCCAGTGTGTCCTTGTGATGTGATAAACATAAAGTATGCATTCCATTTTGTGATGATTTTCCTTATTTAAAGTGGATTTTCTGCATGACACTTGTTTGATTAAAATTAATTGTATTTGTGGCAGACAACTTGAGTTATGTTTTGTGTTTTTGTAAAAACAACTTGTTGTTTTTAATATGACTGGAAATGAGACTAGCAGCCATGAATCCATAACTACATTTTGCTGTCCATCATAGACATCTCACTCGCACATGTTCATTGCCTCACCATACAGGAATTAAAATCCATACAAACAATTTATATTATCCAATATTCAAACTTGCCATACACATTTATTCATACACAAGAATTATGTGTCATACACATTCAAGCAATCAAGATCCAATAAATGTATATAATTGATGTTCTTAAAAAGACTACACACACACCTAAATATATAGGTGATCTTTGAAATGGGACATTTACATGCAAAATTCAGAATGCAAACAGAGCTTTGGCTTGCAAATGTAATAGTCATTAACCAGCACATAATATGAATAATTTTTGAAATTGTTGTGATACTGATTCAATTTTTCACATAAAATCAGAATTTCATTTATTTTAGTTTCCTGATACAAATGATTCGTCTAGCTTACCTTGAATAAACATACCAATACGTCAAAAAGTAGGACATCTGAGCTCAAAGATTAATAGTTTGGTTTGAAAAATCTCTAAATACACATAATTACAAAAACAAAACAAAATTCCGTGATAGAACATGTACTGATCTTGCAACTAAAGTAACAAGAAGGGCAAAGCCCATACGACTCGCATGCTTTACACATTTTTCCTACCAAAATACATGTGACCTTGACCCAAGGTCAAGGTCATCCAAGGTCATGCAACACAGCTGTTAATTCAAGACATAGGAGGTACAATGGTTTGTTTGTTTGTTTGTTTATTTGTTGCTTAACGTCCAGCCGACTACGCAGAGCCATATCAGGACGAGGAAGGGGGGGATGAAGGGGGCCACTTGTCAAGCGATTCCTGTTTACAAATGCACTAACCCATTACTTGTGTCCCAGCAGGCTTTAGTAAAACTAAATTAATACCTACTGGAAGATTACCAGTTTCCAGTATGTTAAAATAGGCTTAACCTATCTACTGCTGGACTTACATCAGAACACTAACAGATTAAACTATACATGAATCGCGAGACAAGCGGCAAGAGAAGAGATTTTTGGAAAAAATACAGGTGAATGAGCAAGAAGGCAGAAAAAAGAAAAGAATTCATGAAGAAAAAGAGAGCATGACAGGAAAGAGGAACCAAAAATCTACCTAACAGCAAACTAGAAAGCTCCTGCGGTTCCAAAAACAGGAGGGGCCTTTAATTTCATAACCGCAGTGCCCCACTGCGGGAAGGTACAATGGTGCTTATTGGCTCTTTCTACCATGAGATATGGTCACTTTTAGTGGTTCACTACCTTATTTTGGTCACATTTCATAAGGGTCAAAGTGACCTTGACCTTGATCATATGTGACCAAATGTGTCTCATGATGAAAGCATTTTTAAGTTTGAAACAGTTATCTTCCATAGTTCAGGGTCAAGGTCACTTCAAAATATGTATACAATCCAACTTTGAAGAGCTCCTGTGACCTTGACCTTGAAGCAAGGTAAACCAAACTGGTATCAAAAGATGGGCTTACTTTGCCCTATATATCATATATAGGTGAGGTATTCAATCTCAAAAACTTCAGAGAAAATGGGAAAAATGTGAAAAATAGCTGTTTTTTAGGCAACATTTATGGCCCCTGCGACCTTGACCTTGAAGCAAGGTCAAGATGCTATGTATGTTTTTTGGGGCCTTGTCATCATACACCATCTTGCCAAATTTGGTACTGATAGACTGAATAGTGTCCAAGATATCCAACGTTAAAGTTTTCCGGACGGACGGACGGACGACTCGGGTGAGTACATAGACTCACTTTTGCTACGCATGTGAGTCAAAAAGGGACTCGGGTGTGCTGTTAAATTGTTGGCACATTTTAGTATCTAAAACTCACCTTTGATTTTAGGGGGTGCCTATTCTTTCTTTATTTTGTGTTTAACATTGTTTTCAACCACGAAGGTTATATCGCGACGGGGGAGATGGGATAGAGCCACTTGTCAATTGTTTCTTGTTCACAAAAGCACTTAATCAAAAATTTGCTCCAGGGCTTGCAACGTAGTACAATATATTTTGTTTGTTTATTTGTTGCTTAACGTCCAGCCGACTACGCAGAGCCATATCAGGACGAGGAAGGGGGGGGGGGGGGGGGGGATGAAGGGGGCCACTTGTCAAGCGATTCCTGTTTACAAATGCACTAACCCATTACTGTGTCCCAGCAGGCTTTAGTAAAACTAAATTAATACCTACTGGAAGATTACCAGTTTCCAGTATGTTAAAATAGGCTTAACCTATCTACTGCTGGACTTACATCAGAACACTAACAGATTAAACTATACATGAATCGCGAGACAAGCGGCAAGAGAAGAGATTTTTGGAAAAAATACAGGTGAATGAGCAAGAAGGCAGAACAAAGAAAAGAATTCATGAAGAAAAAGAGAGCATGACAGGAAAGAGGAACCAAAAATCTACCTAACAGCAAACTAGAAAGCTCCTGCGGTTCCAAAACAGGAGGGGCCTTTAATTTCATAACCGCAGTGCCCCACTGCGGGAAGTACAATATATTACCTTACTGGGAGAATGCAAGTTTCCAGTACAAAGGACATAACACTTACATACTGCTTGAGTAAAATCTTTACAAAAATTGACTATATTCTATACAAGAAACACTTAACAAGGGTAAAAGGAGAAACAGAATCAGTTAGTCGCCTCTTACGACATGCTGGGGAGCATCGGGTAAATTCTTCCCCCAAACCCGCGGGGGGTACCTATGCGACTGACCACAATGTTTACTTTCATCAGGCACAAAGTTCTTCAGCAGAAGAATGATTAATATTCTAGCAACAAACATGCAATAAATTCATACATGATTATTGATGTTCAAAAAATGCTCTACACTACTTCACCAAACTAAATGGAGAACTGAAAATGTTTAAAACACTTTCTTTCTTTGGTGTTTTCAACCACGAAGGTTATATCGCCACGTGGAAGGGGGGGGGGGGGGGGGGGGGGGGGAATGGGATAGAGCCACTTGTTAATTGTTTCTTGTCACAAAAGCACTAATCAAAAAATTGCTCCAGGGGAAAACACTAACCATAAACAATAAACACCACTATGAGGTTTGATAGGTAACTTAAAGGGACCTTGACCTTCAATGAACGTTGCAAAAAGCTTATGTTCTGATGAATATGGGTGAATGAGGCACCATTGAATATAAAAAGAAAAATAACTGATTTGACTCTAGTTAAACTATGGCGCTCATGGCATCATACCAAAGTTTGAACGAGTATCCCTTTCACTGTTCTGTACAGCTGTGAAAACACAGTGAGACATAATAATAATGAACATAAATTAATCACCCCTTCTCGCCAGAGCTCACGGCAATACACAATAGCAAAACAAATCAGAGCATTCACACACCGACACACACAAAGTCGTTAAAGGTTTATTGGCTGCGGCAATAATAGCCGCAAGAATAATCCTTTAGTTCGTTCAAAGTACCCAAGCATGTCCTGTATACAAAAGTAAGGCGATTGAGATTTTATTTTGGTTTTTTTACACAAGCCAGAGAACACCAGTGCTTGTGAGAGCAAAACGTTTGCCCGTAGGGAAGTGAACCTTCCTTATCTTTCGCACCAGAGAGCTGTTCAAAAGGGGTATTGTGCAAGTTGGCTATTAAACCATTGTAATTCGGAAAATGTCTTTAACCTTCGCCGGCACTCGTGGGTCCGTGCGGACCCAGAAGGGTGTTTGATTGCAAATATCTTTTAAACGAGTTGGAATTTTTTAATGAGCTTTTAGAAATGCCTCAGACACCTAACAAGCTATCATCTCCTAAAAGCTCATTAAATTTCAGTGATAATTAATTAATTAATTAATGGTCAAATTTAGACTACACACGGAAGCATTTGTGGGGACGTGCGGACCCATACTTCTCAAAGAAGGAAAAGCGTGTATACCCTTCCGAGGCACTCGTGGGTCCGTGCGGACCCAGAAGGGTGTTTGATTGCAAATGAGACAGTGACAAAAGGTCAGGTGTCATGTCTACTGTCCCGAATGACACACGATTGCTGACATTTCACCATTGCCAAAAGAATAAACAAATAAGAAATAGGTAGAAAATGAATGTGAAAACTGACTTTGATTGTTGATCAGTATTTTCTATACCACTAACAAATAATCTACTTACACATAGCTGTTTGGCAAATGTATGTTGCATGGGACACACTGACATGAAAGTGGAAGATGTTTTTCCCTCTAGAGAAACTACATATCAAGTTACACTTTTTGTGCTCTTCCATTCCAGTTGGCAATCAATTGTTAACGCATGTTATTAGAAAAAATAGAACGAAAACAGATTAGATAGAATGAAAAATGTACTGGTGATGTCATTTGGGACATACTGACATGAAAACGTCACCTTTTGTCATTGTCTCAAATATCTCTTAAACGAGTTGGAATTTTTTAATGAGCTTTTAGAAATGCCTCAGACACCTACAAAGCTTTCATCTCCTAAAAGCTCATTAAATTTCAGTGATAATTAATTAATTAATTAATTAATTAATGGTCAAATTTAGACTACACACGGAAGCATTCGTGGGGACGTGCGGACCCATACTTCTCAAAGAAGGAAAAGCGTGTATACCCTTCCGAGGCACTCGTGGGTCCATGCGGACCCATACTTCTCAAAGAAGGACAATTGTGCAAACCCTTCCGTGGCACTCGTGGGGCCATGCAGACCCATAATATTTTACCAAATACCGTGTGCAGTCTAAATTTGACCATTAATTAATTAATTAATTATCACTGAAATTTAATGAGCTTTTAGGAGATGATAGCTTTTTAGGTGTCTGAGGCATTTCTAAAAGCTCATTAAAAAATTCCAACTCGTTTAAGAGATATTTGCATCAAACACCCTTCTGTGTCCGCACGGACCCACGAGTGCCACGGAAGGATATGCATATTTTTTCTTTCTTTGAGAAGCATGGGTCTGCACGGCCCCACGAGTGCCACGGAAGGATATGCACATTTTTCCTTCTTTGAGAAGCATGGGTCTGCACGGCCCCACGAATGCGTCCGTGTGTAGTCGATAACGAGTGCCGGCGAAGGTTAATGGCTGAATAACAATGAGTTCCTTTATACGTTGGATTGGGCAAGCCATATATATATATATATATATATATATATATATATATATAAATATATCTAGCATCAATAAACCTAAAAATACACTAAGGTCTTTTTCAAAAACAATAGTCTGTTTTAAAAACTTTCAGCAATTTTCAACTTTATAAATCTATACTATAGATACATCAAAAGAAATTTGGTCAGACATGGGATTCAGAAAAAGTGATAATTAAGGAAAAAAAAGTAGGGTCCAGGGGCAACGCCCCTGGTCGGGGTCTGGGGGCAAAGCCCCCAGAAGCTGAAGGTTTTTAGTATTTTAGACACACAAAAATGGCCCTGAAATGCATATTTCAGCTTAATCATAGCCCCCCCCTCCCTTTCCATGTTTCTCAAATTAATTTTACGCTAAGACTCAAAATAAGGAGGAGAAAGAGAGAGAGAGAGAGAGAGAGAGAGAGGCGGGGATGGGGGGGGGGTGGTGGCGTGTGACGGTGTGGTTTCAATGTTCTTACCTCGTCGGTGCCAAACGACCCCAGTGACTGATTACACGACTGGGTTTTCAGGATAGTCAGGTGCTTGTTGCTTTTCAAGTGGCTTTTGAGGGCAGTCTTTCCATTGGAACCGTAGTTGATAACATTAACATCGTTGCACAAAGTGCACTAAGTTTTTCCCGGCAAGTTGATTTTAGCAAAAGCATCGCCAACTTTCAGTTTCACGTCTTGTGTCTTCTGGCCTTTCTCGTATTTCCAGCTCAATGATACAACTTCATCGAGCCAGTCGAATCTCCAGAGATTTTTCTTGTACTTCTGCTGGTCAATTTCCCGGGATAGAACGGTTTCGTCTCGCTTTAGCTTCCTCATCATTTTGGCAAGTGGCTCGAAGCGATGTAAAAATGGCGCCGAATCATTCTCATACGGTATGCTTTAGCTTATACTGAATCCCCGATAGCTACGTTGAAACGGTGACTGTAGGAGACAAAGACACAGAGCGCGTTCCCATACGGATCGACCAGCAACAGTCTGACCGTTTTAGGAACCAACCGTTCAAGAATAGTATGGAATGGAGCGTCGCGATCAGCGGACCGGCCGAAAAACTTGGGTCTTTACCTACATATACCCCAACATTTTCTCAGCGGATTTGCACGAATCTCAAGAATGATCCCTGGAGCCTAAAAATTTACGGAATTCCGTAATTTTACGGAAGAATCCCATGTCTGTTTGGTGCAATTAAACAGGTAACCTAATGGCAAATCATTGTGTAAAACTTTCTTTACAACTTTCTTTCACAAAGTGTACATATTTTTTTTTTTTTTTTAGCAATATTGTTTTCGTGGTGCAGTACCTGTGTTTAAAAATAATAAAATACACAGCGGACATAATTTCGCTTTATTTGAATGACTTTCCACTTTACAAAGATTGGTTTAGAATTAGAGCGCAGATTTAAACCAATTTGAAAAAAACAGTTGCTTATACCTTCTACCATGCTTGGTACTTTGAACAAACTTTATGATTGTTTTTGAGGCTTTCATTGTTGCAGCCCAATGCTGCTCAGTGCAAATTAACTTTTTTGAAGGCGAAGTGTCTGCACCCAGACACATCCTTACTCTGAGGTCTCAAAGCAAACCCGCAAATTGAGGCACACCTCCCAACGCCATGCAAGATATTGCAGATTTATTGCACGATTACGTGGCTAGAGCGGATAGGGCAAGTAGCCTAATAAGTTTACAATTTAAAACGAATGCTTCTTTCATTGACAAAAGCAGTAATCATGTGTCAAAACACTGGATCGGCTTTGGAATGCGCTTGTAAATAAAAGTAGACAATGAATTTTTCTTGTGATTCCACTGACCAATCTGCTTGTAGTCTGGACAATCAAGCGTACAAAATATGGCAAAATCGTATGGGTTCACAGGTCTGCTATACACTTCAGGTTTGGGGTGTCCACAAGCTAACTTTTTTTTTTACTCGAGCATGTTGGCAACGAACTGGAGAACAACATCTGACCATGTTGATCGGTGGGTGGCCCACTCCGAGGGTCAATGCGCTCCGTTAGTTGCACGAGCTGTTCCTCAGAGAGGGGGCAAGCCGTGGCAGGCACATCCTAACGACTGTCTGGCAAAGGATGGTCCTCGATTATCGATTGAAGGCTTCTCCCTTTCCAGAAGTCCTGTACTGCTGTGGATGTGCTGGCTCGTCTCTCCAGCATCCCCCTGAAGAAGAGCTGCAGGGGAGTTCTGTTGCGCTCTGTCCTCAGGGGTTGGTGGTTCTTCTGTTCCACAATCCACTGTAGGGACCGGTTCAGCCTGGGCAGAAAAACATAGTGGAGGGCCCACAAGTGAATGGGATTGTCCATGTTCAGTATCCCCAGACCACCTTCTGCCTGTGGTGTTCCCATTGCAGTAAACAGGTCATGGTAAGGGTTCACCACATCTTTCCAGACGTCGAGCCAGAGACGCTCGATCCTTTGGTTATGGTCACTGCGGCCTTGCATCGCACTGCCTCTCCCTTCTCCCCTGTGTTCATTCATGAGGGCGACGACATCCAGATTCTCGCCACCATGGTCCATGCGGACTCTTGACGGGAGTCCAAAGCGTTGGGTTCCACCCAAAAACAGATCCCGAACGGTCTCTGACCTGTTGTTTCGGTGGCATGGAGGAAGGTAGTGGCCCGGCTAAAGCCATCGATTGCCCCATGAATCACCATTTTCCACCTGCAATATAACAAACAGAGATCCGTTTCCATATGTGATTTCACCACACAAATTCTGATTAAAGAGTTATTGGGAAATAAGTACAGGTAACATGCTCAGTAAATATTAAAAAGTAATGGTCAAAGTGCTTTTTCATGACCGAGAATCAAGACCATTATTTTTAATATATATCATTGAGAAAAGGTGTGTAACCCATTTAATCCACCTTTCTTCAATTTTGCAAAGAAATAAATCAAGAAAAGCAATTGCTTTATATGACTTTTCTTCGTCATGTCCATAAGCCTTAAGGGTCTTGTAGGTCTTAAAAGGAGGATTCCACTAACTGCTGGGACTCTAAAATTTGATAAAAATAAGCAAAATTTTGGTAATGTCTGCTGGTTAATAACACATACAATTCAGTGAAATTTAATAAAAAATAACTGAGAAAACCGCAATGTAAAGCTTTTACAAACTTGACCCCACTGTGACCCCAAAATGTGACAGGGATCAACCAAACTAGGGTCACGTAGGTAGATGATCAAATCCTTCAAGTGTTCAAAGTTTCAAAGCTCAAGCTTCAAAAACACCTGAGATAACATCAATGTTAAGATATTTTGATTCGAACATGACCCCCTGTGACCCCAAAACTTGACGAAGGTCAATCTTCTTCTTCTTCAGCGTTCGACGATGGCTGTGTCTAGATTCTTTCAGGCCTGGGAATGAGTAAAAGTGGTTTGGGCGTACTGACGGGAAAATGTTGCGTTTTAAGCATTTTTAAGGGCACACGGAGGCTCTTTTCTTACACAATTAGAAAAGGACTTCGTCGTAAATACGACGAAAGGCGTATCATTCCCAGGCCTGTTCTTTGGCCCGTGATGTTGACGAAGTGGGCTGTGACGAAGGTCAATCAACCTTATGTCGTCTTCTTCTTCTTATGCGTTCGTGGGCTGAAACTCCCACGTGCACTCGTGGTTTGCACGAGTGGAATTTTACGTGTATGACCGTTTTTACCCCACCATTTAGGCAGCCATACGCCGCTTTCGGAGGAAGCATGCTGGGTATTTTCTTGTTTCTATAACCCACCGAACTCTGACATGGATTACAGGATCTTTTTCGTGCGCACTTGGTCTTGTGCTTGTGTGTACACACGGGGGTGTTCGGACACCGAGGAGAGTCTGCACACAAAGTTGACTCCGAGAAATAAATCTCCCGCCGAACGTGGGGACGAACTCACGCTGACAGCAGGCAACTGGATACAAATCTAGCGCGCTACCGACTGAGCTACATCCCCGCCCACAATCTTATGTCAAGTTGGTACATTATCAAAACCTAGAAGTGTGCGTACTATTAACCCTTACACCGGTGCAATTCTGTAACACATGTTACATAGCCACTGGTGAATTAACAGAGAGAAACATAACAAAAAACAGTCATATAGGTTTTCGCATCAATGGGAGGTAATCGGAACCGACCAAACAGACTGAGCCAATAGCGCGACATATGTCGTGACAACCAGGTGACAGCATACGTAAAGTAGCGCGACATATGTCGCGACAACCAGCCTAAGGGTTAAAGCTCTAGCTAAAAACACATCTGAGATAACATCAACGTTAAGTTTTTATTAAACGAACATGACCCCGCTGTGACCCCAAAATTTGATGAGGGTCAACGAAACTGCGGTCACTTCGTGAAATCATCAAACCCTAAAAGTGTGCAAAGTTTCAGAGGTCTAGCTGTATAAACTTCTGAGATAACAGCTCAACGTTACATTTTTTGTCCTTGGACAGACAGACAGCCTGCCCACAGCACACATAATTATTTTGATCAAGTATTATTCACTCAGCCAGTCTACCTGCACAAGCATGTGATTAATCCATGGTTGAAGAGTTCTGTGAAAATTGCGCAATTCTGCAAACTCTTTATAGCAGTTAATTTAATTTCGAATAAAATAAAGTACATAGTTGTTCTGCTAAGACGATAAGGCAAATATTTTTGCGTTCTTTTCATGTTTAAGTATCTCGGGAAAAAAAGTTCTATTTATGAAGTGAAATATAATTGACCTACAGATTACTGTCTTTTTATTTGTACAAATGCAAAATGGGAACAACTCTATTTTCTACACAAAATATGAGAGTTACTTGCCTTGAGACCTTGTGTCTGGTACAACGTAGATTTTGATTTAGAAAACAACCAAACTTATGGATCTTATATTGGATTCTGTGTGTTGAAACCTGAAATGAATAGTGTAAATGCAGTTGAGTATGTATGAGCTCTTTCCTCTTTCGAATATTTGAGCATTCAGAACTTTTCAGTCACCAAGCAGTGACCACACAGTGTGGTTTCTCAACCTATGAGCTATCGAGGATTCAGACTGGTTGCTGGGTGGTTATTTGTTAGGACTAGGTAGCTTGGTATTCACCGAAAAGTATTCCCCCCTCTGCTTATTTCTCTGTTAACTTGAAGGGGTGTTTATTGTTAAAAAAAACACCAAGCAACCAAATTTAAATAACCACCCAGTAGAAATGGTAAGGTATAACCAGAATATGTTTTGTATTCCGTGGGGAAATCATCAATGGACCAGTCTTTCATTACATATCCAGAAAATGACAAAATAAAAAGAAAAGAAAAGAAAATACTTGCACACGACTCACCTTCGTTACCCACCTACCCCTTAGAAGACGCCCTTCCTTTTACGATCCCAAACAAGACATTTTCAAGACCCTGTTTCATAGCTGCCAACCCCTGTGAAGCCCAAAGAGTAGCATTTTGGAACTTTCACCAAATGTCAGAGTTGCAATTGGTGTTTATAAGCGTAGCACTCGCATAATCTTAAATTTGAATCGCAAGCCCGCATTTAAAATGCCATCAAAAACGTTTGTAAGATTCTGAGAGCTCTACGACATTACAACCGTCTAAACATAGTTCAATGTCACACGCTTTCCTTCTTTGCCACTACTAAAGCAAACGTATGCAAGATTGTATGTTACACGCTTTAGGAGCATGGCAAGAACGGATTCAAACTCAAAATCGTCACTCCAAAAAAACATAAAATGCACACACGACTTTTATTTCTCCTGCTGTTATCGTTTCTTCTCTTTACAGATTCTTCAACGCTCAGAATACTGAAAACGGCACCCCAGACGACAGTACTGTTTCCATACGCGAATTTAACTTCCCTTGGAAAGTGGTTCGCTCAGGAGGCCTGTTTGTCTGACACTATAAGGACAGAGTTCTGAACATAGATGACAAAGATTCCGGAATGAACAAACATTTTGCGGATGCAGACACAGAAAGACGTCATGAAGAATGAGATGCTTCAAAAGATACAGACTGTGACGATGACTGTGACGTCATTCCCATATAACGAGACGTCATTCACAGTTGTTCGGCCACTTCCGTCAAAAAGTAGATTTAGACAATCAACGTAATCTCGTGTGGAAGAAAACGTCTGTCACACAACCAAGTCGGAATAGCAGGTATTATTACCTATACACGCAAAGTCTGTCGAATTCTTCGGCAAAAATCGTTGAAAATGATTTGCCCGCATCGGTGTGGAACTTGCACCATAATCTTCACCACCCTTACGTTTCCCCGTTTTTATCCTGTCTCCCTCCAGTTTCCACTTCTAACACCGTCACTGTGCACAGCTTACAACTTAACAAGTGCATTGCATATTCTAATCAAATTCACAATTGGCGCATAGAGTCACCGGAAATGCGAATGCTTGCAATAAAATTCACGATTTGCTAAGCAAGTCACGTGGACAATATCGAGTCATAACGGAGTGGTTCCCAGCCATCGGTACTCGACTAGTTATGCAAT
Source organism: Littorina saxatilis (assembly GCF_037325665.1). Classification (NCBI taxonomy): domain Eukaryota; kingdom Metazoa; phylum Mollusca; class Gastropoda; order Littorinimorpha; family Littorinidae; genus Littorina; species Littorina saxatilis. The sequence goes on along the minus strand of NC_090247.1, from coordinate 3,847,419 downwards.
GTTCATTGTTGATTGTCAAGCAATAAGTGAACATTTTGCACGCTTGTCATTTTTTTTTTTTAGCGTAGCAGCTCAGGGCTTAGAGTAGCAGCGTAGCAATTCCTGCAAAATCGGAGCATGCTGCGCCAAAATCGTAGCAATTGGCAGGTATGCTGTTCTCTAAGATATTCTGCTCATAACCTCTGTAAGTTTACCCCCATTATAAGACCTTATTATCTCAGGGTTATGTAGGTCTTAAAAGAAAGATTCCAGCGTCATAAAATAAGAGAATTCCTTATCACCCTTATGCCACCTGTATCAATCCACTCAAATTCCATGTTCAAACTGGCACAACCCCCAACATCCTCCCCACCACCGGACACACTCAACATTCACCAAATTTTTAAAAAGGATTTTTTTGTGCCCAGTGTATGTATTTGTAGCTGTACTCACGATATCAACTTGTGGTATCCGTCTAGATGCCAGAGAGCGTTTGGTCCTGATACTTGGTACAGACGACGTCTCGTGGGCCTCAACGCCAAAGCTCTGACAGCTACTCCACCAGGATCAACCCGCGGGATGGCTCCCCGTACTCTGTGCCTTTGTGGAGCGTGTAAGAATACAACTTATTACACTAACGTGACATACCACTCATGTCATAACAATACCATTCACTCTACATTGCATGTGTAAAGAGGTCTTGTCTGACAAGGACCTGATTTTTCACTGCCTCCAATACCGAAACAAGCGTCCTTCTTTGAACACTCGGAAGAATTTTAAGAACGTAAACACCACACCAGTGACATTTCCTTGCTTTGACATAAAAGATTATACGAGGCATTCGGAGAGATCCAGGTTCAATTTTTAAGCTTCTTCAATCTGGGCGCTTCGACAAAGGGACATTTACAGCAATGAACATGCAACAGTATGTACAGGGTCCCCACTGGTTTTTAGAAACAAAATTCCATGACTTTCCCATGAGCCTCAATAACATTTTCCATGACTAGATCCACAGGTCGCCATTTCCGAACACGCAAACTTTTTACATCTTGTCACTGCCAGTTTTGACACTGGCTTGCTTTGCACTGAATTTGAGTCAGTTTCTACGCAGTGTCTCTTTGACAAGCAAGTCAAGCATTTGCTACGCAGTCAGATTATCGGTAATGTTTGCTGGTCCTGTCATTTCACTAAACTGGACCAGCCACTGTTTGTATCCATCTGCACTTTCGTAAATTCCGTTTCATAACCGTCACTAACACTGTGACTTGACGAACTGTCATTTTTTTCACCGCGATACACAGTTCATTGCGAAGATCTTCCTTGGTAATTCGTTCCAATTCCGCATACTTTTTGTTGTCAAGAAACAACTCGAAAGAAAGCTGGCGTGCTAAAGGTTATTTTTTTTTCTTTCTTATTTATGTTAAATTCCATGACTTGAATTGAAATTCCATGACTTGAATTGAAATTCCATGACTTTCCAGGTCTGGAAAATTAAAAATCAAATTCCATGACTTTCCATGACCTGTACGAACCCTGTATGTAGGATAAACAGAATACTACATGGCTTCCTGTTTGATACCAGTTTTACACTAGTGTTTTGAAATATTGTTCGCAGTTTAATATTTAAAAGCACAACTTGAGTAAAACTGGTATTTCATAGGAAACCATATAGTATTCTCTATGTGGACAACAATGTCACAGGCTTACCCACTAAAGTTCTTTAGGAGCTTCTGACATATTTGCCTTAAAAACAACATGCAAAATAACTTGTGGAATCCAAAAGCACCATGTCGCATTAGTGGCCCAATTAGAGCTGCAGACTATTACGCTTTCGATGTAGCATGCTACTTGTAAAACAGAAAATGCTACTTCGTTATACAGACACTCTACAATGTTCATTTGTTCCTGCTGCTGTTTTCTTGTCTGAACACAGTTATTGCAACATTTGTGTCTTGACATATAAACATGTAGGTGCAGTGGATTATAAGATGATGCAATACTTAAAGATAAACACCATTTGCTACACTATAAATTCAAGATTGCTACACATGAAGCTTCATAGGGGCTGACAGCTCTGCATCATACACCAGCACATAAATCTTACTGACTGAGTTGATGTGTATTTACACATTGCACACCTCCCACATTGAAGTAAACAATTGAATATCTTCAGTTAATCGAAGTACACTTAAAGATGAAGTTCTCTCCATAGGAATACTGTGCATCACCCTTGCATGTAAGTGAACTCAAAGTACTATGTGAACAGAACAGAACCAATTCTGGTCTGTTTGCAACCGCATGAACGCAGGAAAGAGATCATTGTCAGATTGAATTACAATTAACATTGACACGCTTCCATTTGAAACTTTTCAGTTGTCATTGTGGATTGACGCCCCGGGCCCCAGATCCTGCGTTTAACTTTATCCTCGACGAACAAAACAACAGGCACCAATTGGGTTGCCGCCTCACCTGTGATTGTGTTGACCAGGTTGGCAACCGAGCCAGACAGGGTAGAATTGCTGGTACCGGTTGTCATCGATCCCGATGTTGAGGCGATGGCCTCACGATCACCCGAAACAGCTTCTTGCAGACGTTGGTTGTCTTTCTGGAGCGAGACAATGGCCACTTGGCAGGTCTCTTGCCGCTCCCCCAGCCTGCGTAGTTCTGCCAATACCGCGGCCAAAGCAGTGGCGCTTTCTTCCCCTCCTGCTGTGGCTGACTCAAACCCACCGGGTTGTCGCTGCGAGGCTGTCTGGTTGCTGGCCCTCGGCCGACCTGCAGCGGCTCGGGTCACTTCGGCTACCCGCCTTGACGCTGCCCTCCTGGGAGGCATATTCCTGTGCATAAAAAACAGGATATGTGAACACAGCCTTATTTGTCAGATTACTGAGAATTACACATAAGCCTTGAACTTGTCTGCTGCTCCTTGCAGGAGTTAACAACTCCTTCACTGTTCAGCCTGTAAAAGGTGTTTAATATCCCATACTTCTGAAGTTGTCACCAGATTTTGGGAGTCTGAAATACAAACCAAAGAAATTGATTAAAATCTGGCCCAAAGTACTTCAAACCAATTGTGTTTTCTGTGTCAAACTCAAATCCTGGCACCCAGTACCCCCACCAAACGAGTTTGGAATCTCTGAGGCTCAATACATTTATGACAAACAGAACACCAACAGGAAATTACATCATGGTTCTCTGAACTGTCACACACCAACATAATACCTGGCTAACAAATCCACATACTAACTAATGTTGGAATCTCTGAGGCCCTATAGCTTAATTTGACAAAAAGAACAACAGCGAACCATGTTTTCTGATTCTCTGAAAAATCAGCCCCACCATGAAATATTACCTAGCCCACGGTACATGTACTTTAACCAAAATAGTGTTTGTAATCTGTGAGGCACCAGCCAACACAAGTGACAACAGTACCTCCACATGAAATATTACCTAGCCCACAGTACCACAATCAAAATAAATTTGGAATCTCCTAGGCAAAATAACAGGTGATTGACAAAACAGTACTTCCACAGGAACCAATATTTCCTGATTCACTGAAATGACAAACACCCGAGGTAATTGACATACAGTACCTCCACAGGAACAAATATTCTGATTCTCTGAATTGACAAACGCTCACATGAAAAGGCATCGTAACACCAACATGTTCATCAGAATCTCACCTGAAAATTATTTCCAAGTACTCTGGAAAAACACTGATCCATACTATCCACCAACACAGAAACATACTGTTGAAACATGTCACGATATCTTGATTTGACAGAACACTCAACAATCGTGTTGATCGAAGAACCATTCCGGATCCACCTTGAACTGGTTTTTAGACAAGGGACATCATCCACAACGAGCCTGTCATAAACTCGAGTTACTTCCCATCTACCGATCTGGTTGACCCCATTTAGAGCCGTCGATTTATGCCACCCACCCGCATCAAACAAGAAAGAAAATGTAAACAATTTGAAGATTCCCTGTTCCTATACCCGTGCTTTGTAAGCTGATCAGTCAAAACGCACAATGCAACCTGACCCGGCTACAACATTATTTAATCACACAAAAACCGACTGTGTTTATCGCCTGACGAAGGGACTTGTACAACCTGGCCTGTCCTGACGTTGCTTGATCTTCTTGATCTTGATATGTTACGCCAACAGGTCCCAAGCTTGGGAATATACGTTTGCTAGATGCACACCATCACCCAGGAAATGACGCTGCAAATTCAGGTAACGTAAACTGTTTTCCAGCGGAAAACATAAAATCATGGTCCCAAAATACAACTCTAGGGGAGTCCACAGTGCCCTGCCGAAGCAACGCATTGACCTCCATAGCTGCGGCGTTGTATGATGGATCGAAACACACACACAGACAGACAGACAGACACACACACACACACACATACACCACGACCCTCGTCTCAATTCCCCCCTCTACGTTAAAATATTTAGTCAAAACTTGACTAAATATAAAAACGGTATTACTTAACTTTAAAATCAGAATCTGTGACTGTGAAACATTGGTCCATTTCTCAGTTGTTTTTCAACAGTTTAAAATTCCTTTTTGAAGCTTTACTATTCTAATATTCAGCACAGAAGAGTTACCTGAAGTACTGTCCCCTGTCCTTTCAGACGAGCTTGTATCATTAAGGACCCAGTAAGCTTGTTGGAAGCAGTAATTGGTTCCACCAACGCATCCAACTCTTGATCAGATATCCTGGAATACACCATGCGTTGTACAGTTTACAAGTAGCATTCCATTTTCCCTGAAAATTGCCAAACACTTTTATTACTTGCGTTGTATCGATAAACGAAGCACAAGTAAGAAACAATAATAAAAGCAAAGAAAATAGCAACACGATATGCAAACATCTAACAAAGCCGAGCAAGCAGAATGACAGGTTTAATGAAAAACAAAGAGGTACCGATTCGGAAACAAGATCGCGATTCTTTCCTTCGCTGCACGACGCAAATCTTCTGTGACCTTTGACCAAACGTAGCTTCCACATTCGATCACCGTGCTCAGCTTAATATTTACAACAGAAAGCCGAGGGGGTGGAATACCGAGATGAACCTACAGAAATGTGCATCCTCAAACCTGACATATTCATCCCAACATTTAATGAACTCCAAAACACAGAAAGTTGCTTTTAGTTTTACACGCCATCTTTGATTGCCACTGCCAGTGGTTATCAAACCGGGACCCGGTACCCGTGTTTCAAAGATCACGCATTGTTTCTTCCATTAAGTCACAAATGAACAAGCAAACAAAACGTTGCTTACCTTCTTAAAACTTCTTCTGGCTCATTACCAGACTGCAACAAATTGACGTCGCAATGGCGGGTCTGATCCAGTGGCGTCACCGGAAGTAGTATCTCCACGAGATTGTCGCTTTGCATGTCGTACATTTTCCGATTCAAGTTCTAATTTATTTCAGCCGCATTTATTAAATGCAGCTGCATTTAAAAATAAATACAGCTGTATTTAAAAATAATTACACCTGTATCTAAAAATAATTACAGGTGTATTTATTTTTAAATACAGCTGTATTTACTATTAAATACAGGTGTAATTATTTTTAAATACAGCTGTATTTATTTTTAAATGCAGCTGTATTTAAAAATAATTACACCTGTATTTAATAATAAATACAGCTGTATATATTTTTAAATACAGGTGTAATTATTTTTAAATACAGCTGTATTTATGATTAAATACAGCTGTATTTATCATTAAATACAGCTGTATTTATTTTAAATTACAGCTGTAATAGTTATGAGCCAAACGGCTTTCCATAAAGGACATGGGGCTCCGGGCATAAGTTTGGGAGCTGTTTCCCCACTTAGACCCTTCAACAAATTCAATGGATCCGTGCCCACCTGTGGATCCGCTACAATATCCTGTCATCGGAACCCAGGGATGTGTGGAGTGACTTGGTTTTCAGGGCTTGAATGATACAGGGGTGGGTGAATGGTGAACTGACTACAACTAAGAATGGTCGGGTATAGTCTATAGAAGATGTATGGAGCATTGGTGGAAACTGGATTCTGTGTAGTACTTCAAGGAGTGAAGGCTAAACAAGAAGACTTTGAAAGGATAAGGGGTTTTGTGAACTGACAATAAGAGTCAGGCAGATAATGTCGAATATAACAGTTAGAAACAGGATTATGTGTGGTATTTTATGGGGTTACAGCGTATTTGATGAGCTGACTATTGTAATATATAACTAAGAGTTGAGCAAATCCAAAAACAAAGACAACGTTCCAAAATTCAGAATCCAAAAACAAGAAACGTATTGTTTTGTCAATAACAAACGTTCCCACAACTTACCTTTCTTGTTTTTTGTATTAAGAGTTGAACAGAAGATGTATGGAACATACTGCCGGGTAGAAGCTGGGTTCATTTAGTACATGTACTTCGAGGACTGAGTAACTTAATTAAGCTAATAAAGAAGGAAACGATAAAAAGGTAGGTTGTATGGCAGTGAACATACTATGTATATGTCACGGTAGAGACGAAGATCTGGTAGAAACGTCGTTTCTACCAGTAGAGACGAGGATCGTCGTTTCTACCGGTAGAAACGACGATCGGAGTTTCTACCGGTAGAAACGACGTTTCTACCAGCGGAGACGACGATCGGAGTTTCTACCGGTAGAAACGACGATGGGAATAAAACGTTTGTGTGTGTGTGTGTGCAATGTAGGTGATTTTGTCAATTATGAACACAGTTCTATCTTACCGGAATGAACTCATTTTTAACGTTGTTTACAGAGCACGTGCATTTGTGGGAAATGTATTGACAATGTCAGCAAATATTGTTCACCTACTACAACTGCCTTCACTGACCAGACGAAGACAGCAATCACAACTTTTTTTTCCTTCAGAGTGAACACAATTCGTGAAATATCTCTGTTAGTTTGACTTCCGAAAACAGTATTCCACAGACCTTCAACATTCTTATAGCCGGCTATTTTAATTGTTGCTACCGGTAGAAACGAAGAAATAATACACAAGAGTTTTTAAAACAGATGGTTGCGAGTTGAAAGCGAGAGAAACTTTGATCTTGTCATTAAAACCGCTGGTAAAAGTCCCCTCATATAGCACAAATAATACACAAGTCTTTAAAACAGCTGGTAAAAGTCAACTCGCAAAAATAATACACAAGAGTCATTAAAACCGCTGGTAAAAGTCACCTCACATAGCACAAATAATACACAAGTCTTTAAAACAGCTGGTATCAATGGCTATCAATGTGAAGCCTTTAAATGTTTAACATAGAGGGGGAATCGAAACGAGGGTCGTGGTGTATGTGTGTGTGTCGTTTTATCGTTCACATTTGCCCAACATGTTAATTTGCTGAGCGGGGCTTATGTCGTCTGCTAGGCTATGGCAATCGAACCACTGTGCGACAGTCTCATTTCAAACACAAAAATTGCTCGTCACGTTGCACTGAGTCTGCACGCATGAGGCAGGATGGTAATAAGTCTTAGGGCCTATATATGGTAAGACTGTTCTAAACACTACACGTTTTCGATTCCGATTGTTCTTGCCTTGAAATAATAATTCGGAAACCATTCATTTACTGAACAGATGCAGTCGTATTTCAGTGTAGTCTGCTACGTATAATTCCAAATGCTGATCTAACCGGAATAACAGTTGTGTTTTCTGTTAGCTGCTGGGAATTGTATATACTAACTCATCATTTGGTAATGTGGATAATAAGCTACATGCCAATAACACAGCATAATTATGAAAAGAATCTTTGCAAGTCGAAACTGAAAAATTAGACACAGCGGGTTCTATTTTTAGATCAGTGGCAACTGTGGCACAGGCACATGCAATCTGTCAGAAAAAAAAACCCACTTCTGCTTTAATTGAGAAGCAGGAAATGTATGGTCATTGGTATTGTGGAGAATATAAGCTACATGTCATTAATTAATTCTGAAGATGAGAGTACAGTCTCGCTTAGGCAATGGGCGGAAGAATACGCTTTGTGGAAAAGTTAGCGCACTCCAAGAGTGCGCTAACAGTTTTAGCGCATCGCCATTAGCATCAGTCATGTGACACCGGTACTTACTGACAATTATTATTATTATTCGGATGGTTTGCAAAACCCATACTTTTTACGTTGAATCCTTCTTTAAAAAGTATGGGTCGTATATGTCCCACGCCATTCGGACTGTGTTGTCAAAAGTGTGCCACAGTGAAGGCTCGTTTGCAGAAAGAGACCCGCGAAATTACCGTAAAATCCCTAGCAAACACCCACCCCTCCTCCGCACAGATGTTTTGGTAAAAGTAGGGGGTGGGCGTTTGCTAGGTATACACCCCTTTGCAAGATAAAGTGTCATCACATTTTCACGAAATAAAGGTGATACAACCATGTGATTTATGCAATCTTAATGAAAAATAAACACACCGTTTGTGTACACAGCTACAGATCAACGTTCTGTGATAGAAAAAAAAGAACACAAGTGACCTTTATTCTTCTAATTCTCACAAACACATTTTGTTCTCTTGTTTGGAGATCTGTCCCCCGTTTCGTATAGGCGAGATTGGTGAATGGGGCGAGGAAGTACTGTTTCTTGGGCAACGCTCGCCGCGAGGGACGCTAGGATTCTTGCCTCGAACGCTAGGTAGCTTTGGGCTTGCTCGCTTGGCGAGAAAACAGGGCGGCCACCCTGCGGTTGGCTGTTTACCGACCAGTGCAGACGACCGTTTCGGTATAAACCAACGGTGTTTAATTCTTACGTAGCTAGCCATCGAACTGTTTATACACACTCTTGCCTCCTAGCCCCGCGAGCGGCTAGCGGAAAGAATATCTCGCCTGAAAGAAACACGCGTCAGGTAGGGTTGATTATCGTGGGCTCATGGTAGTCCTTCAAAGTCACTCAAGAAAAGACGTCACTGAACGACGTCACGTAAAGACATGACGTAATGTTATCCTCACCCCCCACCCCCCTTCCCCACCCCCCGAAAAAAAGGCGAACCATCGAATAGTGTGCACAAATCGTAGATAAAGGAGGCAACATTAAAAAACATTTTGACCCCTCTGCACAACTTTTGAACAAAAGTGGGGGGTGGGCGTTTGCTAGATACTGGGCGTTTGCTAGGGATTTTACGGTAACTGTAAACTTCTTTGCTTTAAGTAACAAAATTGGAAGTAAGAAATGTGAAAAGCCATGAACTTTTTAGAACCTTCTTCACTTTACTGTAAAAAAAACTAAATAAAAAATGCTTTCAAACACGAAGATCACCATGTAAATTATTGAGAAATGAGACAACATTGAATCGGTCTCGCATAACCAAATAGGTTGACGGGACGTTAAAAAACCAACATCCAACCAACCTTTCCACAATGCATGGCTGCCCCTTTCACACACACACACACACACACACACACACACACACACACGCACACACACACACACACACACACACGCACACCCGCCAGTTCAGTTACCATACAGGCTCTGCTTCAATGCAGCAAAAGAGGCGAAGACGATATGATGAAGGGAGGCGGGGATGTGAAGTAGACAGGGGGCACAAAAGATGTTTTATCGAAGCCCCCATGTTTGATCAACGGTTCTCCGTCTTGTTAGCGTCTGCAACCCCGCCCTCTGTCCCCCTCGGAACAAGGAGCATCTCGCGTTTTTGTTCCACGGAGGTTGCTGTTGCTGCACTAGAGGCACACGAATGTTAAGCTTCTTTTCAATTATGGGCTGAAACTCCCCTGGCTTTTGGTTTAAACAAGATTTTATTCAATGTTTATCATGGCATAAAGAATATATGGCATTTCAGATTTCTAACTCGAACATGGTGCCTATTTTAAGCAATCCTAGTGAAAAAAATAACAGTGGCTTTTACGTGTATGCCAGGTTTTACTCCGCCATTAAGGCAGCCATACGCCGCTTTCGGGGGATGTGTGCTTGGTATTTTTGTGTTTCTATAACCCACCAAACTCTGACATGGATTACAGGCTCTTTACCGTGCTCACTTGGTCTTGTGCTTGCGTGTACATTTAAAGAGGGGTAAGGCACTATCAGATCGGCACATTAGTTGACCTGGGAGATCGGAAAAATGTCCACTCTTACCCCACCAAGAGCGGGTGAGATTCAAACCCATGACCTTCCGCTTGGGAGGCCGGCGTCTTCTCCACTTGGCCATTGCGCCCGTCATTAAAGCTATAAAGGAGTTGTCTTTTTCCGATGCTTAGCGTTTTAGGAAATGTGTAGATTGTACCTCTTGGTCATGCAGTGAGCTTTGATAATGTTTTGCTAGGTTAGATAATACTGATTTTGGGGGTCAAAAACACAAACAAAGCAAACAAATACAAAAAACAGCTTTTAAAAACTTTGCCGCACTGTTATTGCTGGGCGAAGACCATCTTGACGAATCCTTTAAAAATGTAGAGGTTTTACTCCACTGCTTTCATTGTTTTGGTCCACTCCAAAACTGTCCACTCGATCCCAATTTCATCAGTTTCATTTTCATGAACTTTTCAAAATGTAGGTCGTTTATATTGTTCATTCCCACTGAGCGCACGTACTTGCTAAAGTCAACTTTCAAATCGATCTAGATTCCCTGGAAGGTCGACGCTGGATCTTTGTATTGAATACTGTATGTATGTGTGTGTGTGTGTGTGTGTGTGTGTGTGTGTGTGTGTGTGTGTGTGTGTGTGTGTGTGTGTGTGTGTGTGTGTGTTTGTGACCTTTACTGGTATGTTAACTCAATTAAGTAGAATATGCAGTCGGTAAATGCGTGTAGTATGGACAATAGCAACAATTCATAACTTTTCTTTATCGAGATTGTATTTTTGTCGTCCATGGCGTCGTTAGTGTGGTTGTTGTATTTCTGTTTAAGTCCGTGTCTAGTGCCTGTGATCCAGCGGCGAGAGAGAACACCTTGCCTCCGTCGCTCAGCCGGGAAGGGGGATGGTTGGCGTACAGGAAAACAGATCCAGTTGGGGATTTTAATTTGGGTGGCTTTGTGGAGGGCAAAATTGATACGTATGAGACGGGGCGGGACCATGAATAGCCTGACTTCCACAGCCTCCAACTTGTATAACAAACTTGATTCTTTTTCCCCCTCCCCCTGGTCATTGTCGTTAGTTTTGTCGTGTATCCTCCGGACACGATCTTTTTCACACTTTCTACACCCCTCCTTCCTTTCTTTTGGTGTCCGTTCCAGATCCTTCGTCGGTTTAATAAAGCCTGTTTTCTTCCGTGTCTTTTTTGTCGCTTTTCTTCACTTCCTAACGCCTTTTCCCCCTCCCTCCATTTTGTTCTGTTTTTGTTTCCATCAACGCTGGGTTGATACATGGGGAAGCTGGTTCATTTGATCCTTCTCAGTATCAGTAAATTGTCTCCCGAATCTCATGGAATAATGTACGAGGATTCGTGCAGCTTTCTTTTTCCCCCGTTCAGCCTCCCAGTTTTGTTTTCTATTAAAAAACGGATGAGGGATGATGGTAGATGCTAGACTATAGAGAGTATCGGGAGTCTCAGGGGTAGAGTCTCGTCTTTTCTCTTACCTCTCCCTTTCTTTCTTTCTGCCTGTCTGCCTGTGTCTCTGTCGTTCGATCTTCTGTCGTGTCGATCATCTGTTGCGTCGATCTGCTGTCCGTACGATCTTTTTTCGTTCGATCTTCTTTCGTTCGATCTTTTGTCGTGTCGATCATCTGTTGCGTCGATCTGCTGTCCGTACGATCTTCTTTCGTTCGATCTTCTTTCGTTCGATCTTTTGTCGTGTCGATCATCTGTTGCGTCGATCTGCTGTCCGTACGATCTTTTTTCGTTCGATCTTCTTTCGTTCGATCTTTTGTCGTGTCGATCATCTGTTGCGTCGATCTGCTGTCCGTACGATCTTTTTTCGTTCGATCTTCTTTCGTTCGATCTTTTGTCGTGTCGATCATCTGTTGCGTCGATCTGCTGTCCGTACGATCTTTTTTCGTTCGATCTTCTTTCGTTCGATCTTTTTTCGCGTCTATCTTCTGTCCTTTCGATCTTCTGTCCTTCGATCTTTTGTCGCGTCTATTTTCTGTCCTTTCGATCTTCTGTCCTTCGATCTTTTGTCGCGTCTATCTTCTGTCCTTTCGATCTGCTGTCCGTTCGATCTTCTGTCGTTCGATCTTTTGTCGCGTCTATCTTCTGTTCTTTCGATCTTCTGTCGTTTGATCTTTTGTCGCGTCAATCTTCTGTCAATTATATCTTTTGTCAATCGATCTTTCGTAGTAAAATCTTCTTTCTTTCGATCTTATGTTATACGGACCCGTTTCTTCTTGTTAGTCTTCTTTCCTCATCGTTCTTTTTTTCCTTTTCTTATTCTCCCTTCTCTAAATGCTAGTTTGTGGAAGGGGAGGGGGCTTCAGAGATACGAACACGATTTAGCACGTGTGTGAATGGTGTCGTCAAAGATGCACGTGACACCGACTGGTATCGTGACACTGACTGGTATCGTGACACTGACTAATATCGTGACACTGACTAGTATCGTGACACTGACTAGTATCGTGACATGCACAGACTAGTATCGTGACACTGACTAGTATCGTGACACTGACTGGTATCGTGACACTGACTGGTATCGTGACACTGACTAGTATCGTGACACTGACTAGTATCGTGACACTGACTGGTATCGTGACACTGACTGGTATCGTGACACTGACTAGTATCGTGACACTGACTAGTATCGTGACACTGACTAGTATCGTGACACTGACTAGTATCGTGACACTGACTAGTATCGTGGAAATAAAGCAGAACATTTCATTTATGGAGCAAATAACAGCATAAAAAACCCTTTCGTTTGAAGGGACATTAAAACCCAACCAACAACCAACCTTTTGTTTGTAAAGGTTTTCCCACATTTAGCAGATCTGTGAATGAGCAAGTGTGTGCGCGAGCGCGCGCGAGTGTGTGTGTGTGTGTGTGTGTGTGTGTGTGTGTGTGTGTGTGTGTGCGTGCCGGGCCTGTGTGTGTATGTATGCGAGCGTGTGTGTGTGTGTGTGCGTGCGTGAGTGCCTGTATGTGTGCGTACGTGCGTGCGTCTGTGTGAAATGTTCCCTTTCCAAAATGTTGTGAATGGCGCTTCAAGGTTCGTTCAAACTACTTACCTGCCCAGCTTTAACCAACAGGAGAGGTTCGAAAATATATCAGCCCTGTTAAACAAGCACATCCCAGCATTTCCACCAGAATCGTCCATAATGACAAGTACCCCTTGCCTTAGAAAATGTTAGTGCACGCAGCCAGCCAGATGCTGTACTTGGACGGCCACAAGGACCCGCTCGGAACAACAAAACAGCATTCGGACAAGCAAACAAACCATCGTGAAAACTTACAAATGATATGCACCGGCGATTCTCTCACTTGCCTAGACAAACCTCTTCAGCTAGAAAGATCTGCGTGCGTAGGACCCCTGTCCTCGGGTTGTTCACTGCGTCCTTGTGGAACGTCCGTTGTCCTCCGCGACATCCTTCGTTCCCTCGAGAGCCACTAAGGATCCGGCGATTGGGAGTGAGAGGGATGATTGAAGAGTACACGGCTTTGCTTTTTATCGCCGTGCACATACTGAGACCGATGGGTTTTTTGAATGAAAATAACCGTCTACACCCCGCGTTTTCAAATTTTTCTCTCTTCTTCTGCTCCTTTCTTACTGTCCTCTGCCTCTCGCGTGTTTGCCGATTAAGATCTGAGTGGTATCCAAACTCCTACAAGGGCGAGTTTGTTATACGCATATGACACCTTTCAGGGCGACAAAGGTTGTGCTTTGTGTCCTTTGTCTTCGGAGTGTGGCCGCCTGTTTGCTCCCCACCGTGCTGCCATATGTTTGTTTACTTTTCTCAAGTTGTAAAACATTTTTCAAAACACCTATAGCAGCGCGCCTGCCCCGGCTTCATTATACCGGATGCGAAAACCGTTTAACCTGTTGTGTTTAACCAGCAGCGTATGACACGTTTGTGTGGAGCGACTGTCTTCTCGAGCCTCATCGTCTTGCGTGCAATCTTGTCCTCGCTAAATGTTGTCATTCACACGTATTGTGCGGTTGAGTAGTGCTTAGATTTCTCTCCATATTTCTCTCCCGCCTATCCTTCGCGTCAGTTCGCAAATACAACTCTTGGTGGCCCATTCTGTTCCACTTCAGATAAGAAGGTTCGTCTTGAATGTATCTTTTTATTTGCACTTTTTATGTAGGGCTTGTATATTCGTCTTCTTTTTGTGAAAAATGTGATGCTTAATTGTAGCTGGTTTTTTGTTTGTTTTTGTTTTTAGAAATATTGCAAACGTGCAGGTGCCAAAAGACAAGATTGCAAGAAAGCGTTCCTATCTGGAAATTTACCGTTTGCTTTATTTAAAGAATCCATACATAGAAGATACAAGGGGTGGCAACGGAGTGCACTTTTTTCTTACTTTAGCGACTGAATAATATAAAGACCATTCTGAAGTAGATGCGTCCTTCAGTATGCAGTTGAATTGTGTTGGTATGCAACAGAGTGTATCTACTAAGACAGGTGTTTCAGTGTATTCCAACGCATTTTTCCATTTCCCACGTCATCTCTGGTCAGAGATGGTTGGTCTTTCTATAGTTTAGTCTGATTATTCATCATTTTATAGTTACAGCATGAGATTGCTTGTCTTTCTATAGTTTTAGTCTGATTGTTCGTCTTTCTATAATACCAGTATGTCCTTTTTTTCATTGTACAACCTGCGCTCGTTGTTTTGTGAACGACTCAAAGTAGTCTATTTTGGCTTCAGCAATAGACAACACGCACACACGTTTTTTCAACTCCCCGAAAACGTTGCCGTCAATTTGGCAGAACTGATTGCCCAACTTTGTCTACGGTTAGGGAAAGTGAACGTCAATTAAAGACTGTGTATTACATTTCGAAAAATAGTTACAAAATGTGCATGCCCATATCTGTAAAATTACGAAAGAAAATACTCGTAACTGTATGCTAGAAGAGCCTCAACTTATCTGCGACTCGATATCCTACTGGTGAGTTTCAAAGATATTCCATTCGATTCAACCAATATCCAACGAAGCGGACCAGAGAAGACGGTGACACTGCTTGACCAGACACTATTTCACATTCGTCCATTCTCTCTACTGTCGGGGAGTCCTCCGTGCCATCAGGACAAATGACAAAAGCTACAATGGGAAAATCTTCATCAGTCTTCGGTAACAATCAGAAACGCTTTCCACCATTGCTGTCCGCAACAATCGTCAATTTTCGCTCCCATTCACGGAAACATCCGAGCGTGTTTATGCCGTCGTGACGAAGAAATATGGACGCCAGACGTGCGGTGAAGTAAGAATTATTACCCCGGCTCATTGAGTAAGAGATCCTCTGCCTCGCTGACCTCCATTGAATGGCGAAGGATTTGTGTCACTGTGAGAGGCAGATGAGGTTTGTGTCTGAGTGTCCGCCAGCGTCCCCCTTTGACGCCTTGACCAGTGTGAGTGGTCAATGAAGTGTGGGTATCTGTCGCGGTGGCTCAGATGTGTCTCTCGTTTCTGTCTGCTGGGCAGCAGGTTTAGGGGATGGGCAGAGCGTTCTTCATTAGTGTCAAAGGAAGCTCGCATTTCTGCCTGTAATGGAGGCTTAAACTCTGAATTTGCAAGTAATGTGTAAATACAGCTCTGGAAGAACGAAGATTTTCCTGAAGTAATGAATTAAATGCATAACAGGAACACATAAGAAAGGGGAGGGTGATTATACTAATTGATGAATCACATTTATCAAAATTGTTTCAGAATATTCAAAAGATATTCTATGGAACATTCTTGGTACTTCTGTTTGCCACAAAAAGGAAGAGGAACAAGAAGAATGCTCTTGCCATCAATTTTATAAATCTAAACAACGAAGTGACTGTGGTAAGATGAACAAAGTTAAAAAAACAAAGGATTACTGTACTCACCAATACAAAGACGACACAAGACGATTACAAATTTTCGCTTCTGGAAGCTTCATCAGGAAAAGAACACAAAAGACAACAAAAAGCAGACGCAACACGGAACGAACATGGTTTGAAAGAAAATGGAGGGGAAACACGCAAAAAGGGGAAGGAACTCTAGGAACGGAAATGAATGAAAGGGGAGAGAAGTGGTTGGATGATGTCAAGGGCACAGGCATACAGACTAAAAGTAATACACACTCATAAAGAGGGGGGGGGAGGGAAAAAAGGGGAGAAAAAAAAAGAAGAAAAAAAAGAGGAAAAACACACGCACGCAAAAAAACACACACACACATACACACACACACACACACACACACACAAAACCAAACACATAAACATACACAGAAAGAAACACACACAACACACACACAGATACAAATACACACACACACGTACCGTAAATCCACAGTATGTTTGGGGAATACAAGTACATCACATTTTCGCATTCAAACCGTCAGGTGTGGATGTGCCCAGGGATAAAATGAAATTCGACTCTACTTGTTTTCTGTCTG
Organism: Littorina saxatilis; assembly: GCF_037325665.1. Classification (NCBI taxonomy): domain Eukaryota; kingdom Metazoa; phylum Mollusca; class Gastropoda; order Littorinimorpha; family Littorinidae; genus Littorina; species Littorina saxatilis. Next base: position 3,830,961 of record NC_090247.1, on the reverse strand, counting down.
TGGAGGTGCTGTACATTTGCCAGACACCTTTCACACGTGCATCCAGGGAGGTGTGGTTACTGCAGCTGAGACATTTGTTAATTTCTATTTATGTTAAGAACCAGTGGTATTCGAGAGAAAATATAGAATGTGCTTCTCTGGATCTGTTTGTTTGTTTGTTCGTTTGTTTGCTATTTATGAAAGCTGAGGTCAGACTGAGTTGTTTTAAGTAGAATAATTTCAGTTTCGAAAATATAATATAAAAGTCACAAGATAAAGGGAATACAAAGAATACTCTGAAAAATATGTGACGAAAATATTGCAACAGGCAGCCTACGAATATGATGCACAAATATACAAAGCAATTCATGAAAAAGTATGGTTTTTTTCAGGAATCATGGAAGTTACAGTAGGTGTACACAAAGGCCCCTAACAAATCCCCGCACTGTCAAAAGTGTGTCAAGTTCACTGCCACATTAACAAAAAGAAGACTGAAACGAAACCAATAAAAACAGAACTAGCCTACTCATTTTCTCCCTCTCAAAACACAACTTACACACAGACACACACACACAGACACACACACACACCGAGGGAAATTGGATAGAAGCCTTTCTTTTGTCTCACTTAACTCGTTATCAACACCGGAAATGGGAAAGCTGACCGAGGATTATTCGCTGAGTCACGTGATGAGCTGTGGACACGTGTCAGCCATCTTGTCCTATTTTCAGGACACGTGCGGCACGTGCGAAGGTGTCACATGACCATAAGCTGGCCATCCCGTCTTGTCAGGCTGTGATTTTGATCATGTTTGTGGTTGTTAATGTGAATCGTTTAAAAGGCATCCGAGAGACATGGGCATAGTCCTGCAGGTCAGCCGAGAAACTTTTAATAATGCAAAGAATCCTTTCAAACTTAAAAACAAAACAATTTGGCCGATGAACACGGGGAAGATTGTTACACGGATATTTCAATAATTTGGTGAATGAAAACGTTTTTTTCTCTCTCTGTATCAGTTGATGCAAACAACACCGCCTACACTTGAGCGTTCCTATCACTGCATGCAGTTTAAGCACATTACGCGTATTGTTGTTCCTTTTGTCGTTGCATTGCTTTGTTAATTTTGTTTGTGTAAAATGGAGGCCAGGAAAATAGTTCAAATTCCATACCGAAGAAATGTCGAGAAAATTCAGCGTCAGTCTCCAGTAACACGGATATATATGTAAGGCCAGAAGTGGATCAAACTGTGTGTGTGTGTGTGTTAAATTGTATGTTGTTAATCTTATACTGTCTTGATGTTGTTGCTTTTGCATATGTATTTCGCTTGTTGATCTTTGCTCCTTCTTTTTCCCTTCTACAGGTCCCCGTATCGTCCGCCAAATATAATAACATATTGCTTTTAAGAGCACGTGTATAAGCCTTTCTTGTTGTGCTCCATTTACTTATTGATTGTATGCGGCTTTCTTATCTGAATCAAATTGTTTAAACCAAGTGGATCAAACTTGTTCTCATTCACTTGTGGTAAGGCTGATTCACATAGTAAAGTCACTGAAGGTCCTCATAATTATTTCTTTGTGAAATGACAGTTAAAACTCACTCCCTTTTGCTCCAAAGCAACTTTTGTTTGTAATTTAAATGATGCACGTATCAGAGACTTTCTAACATTTTTTACTTCAGCAGATTTGATCTGTTATTAAAATTCTATTGAACTTACAGTCAACATGCCGAGTAGACGGATAATACTTTAAAAACAAAACAAGCAAACATTGGAGTGATCGAAATGTAACGTGTCATTGCCACTTGTTTTGGTTTAATTCCAAAAGATCACTTTCATAGGGACCTCTAATTTGCCGAAAAGAAACAATTAATGTGCGTTGTAATGTCTGTGCAAACTGTACAACACGGATTTTTTAAACTTTTTAGATTTGATTTTATTGTATTGTTTTAATCCCTGCGCATATATGTTGTTGGCAAACTCATTGAAACGCAGGCCATAGACGTTTATGAAATCAAATATAGGACGTTGGAAGAAACTAAAAGCAAATGAATTAGCCGAAGAGAACAAATCAGTTGTGACAAATTTTATATTCATGTGTCGTTTTTATTTTCTTTCTTTAAACTGGTCTCTGAACGATGTGCACGTGGTAACATGTTCTTTCCCACAAGAGCAACGATTAGCAACAGTACAACAATATACAGAAACAATTCAAACCAAGAGAAAAGAAAACTGGTTGAAGAGGTAATAAGGGATCATGAAGGAGATGGGCAAAACAAAGCGGTTGGTGTCGGGTGACCTTGGAAATATCTAAAGATAGACATATTCATTTGAATAAAACGATAATTCAAAATATACATAAACAGTATCTTTTTAAGGATGTACATAAACTGAGAAATTGAGAGGGGCGAAGAAAGGGGCGGAAGCAGGGTATTCTACCTGAAGGGACTGACTGTTAAGGGGAGGGGGTGGGGTGAAGTGGGAGGGGGTACGGAGTTTAGGGGTGTCATGCGACGCCGCCATATACCCTGGCAGATGCGACAAGCTCTTAAGCCGTCTCTAATCGCTCTCACACGCTCATTGGTCGCCCGGACAAGAGTGACACCTTCCGCGCACGCGCTCTTGCCACGCCCACACCCTCTGCGCCACCACGAAACCCCTCTTGTGTATGGGTGTTCGCCTGGGGGATTTGCGTTTACCCTTGTCGAGAAAGGAGGGGAGGAAAAGTAGAAAATCTCTTGGGAGGAGGAGGAAGGAAGAGGAAGGAAGGAGGAAGACGGGCGTATAAAGATACTGGGGAGGGGGGGGGGGGGGGGGGGCAGGGACATGACAACGCTTTAACGGATAACTGATTCCTGTCGTCTGCCGATTTTGCAGACGGCGAAGTGACACGGAGAAGATAGCTGTGCGCGACCTTCGCTCCACCAGTGCTTGTGTTTGGTGACCAACTTTTCGGGTGGAAGAGCAGAGAAGTGTGCACTGCAAAATACATATTGGAGGCTGTGTGTACTTAGACGATTTCCATCGTGAAGGAAAAGTGTTTGGGGCTTCTTGGATCAACCTAGTGTACTCAAAGTAAGTATACGTGCACTTTTCATGTTGATAATAAATAAAGTTATACAATAATTATGAACATTGTTGATAGAAATTTGCTCACAAACGGGTATGTCCGAACAAAATTTTCCATTGACTTCATTTTTATGTTAATGTACGTAAATGTGTATGATATAATGTGATCACATAATGCATTTTCGATTTTTGTTTTTTTCTTCGACTTTTGTCATTGTTCGCTCCCCCTCTCTCTCTCGCTCTCTCTATCACACTCCCTCCTCCTCTCTCTCTCTCCTTACTTCTCTCTCTCTCTCTCTCTCTCTCCCCCCCCTCTCTCTTTCTCTCTCCGACTTTTGTTATTGTTCGCATTATTCTCTGTATAATTATGTTCCAAGGACAGGTTGGAAGATTAGGCTAAGCCTAAAACCTTTATCCTTATGTAATAAAGTTCTGAGTTCTGAGCTCTCTCTCTCTCTCTCTCTCTCTCTCTCTCTCTCTCTCTCTCTCTCTCTCTCTCTCTCTTCCGCTCTTTCTTATTCCCGTTCTGTCCTTCAATTTTGTTTCCGATTTATCTTTACTTTGAATTGTCATATTAATGACATGACGGCGTTGTTGAATAAGGAAAAGGAACACCATAGTATTAATCATTATTGGAAAAAAATACACACGCGCACATGGGGAGAATCAAGAAAAACATTCAACAGTAAAAATGAGAAACAGAGACAGATCGAAAGTATTGAGTGATACAGTACACGTTTAAGCTTAATAATGAAATCCTTGAAGATGATCAGTTAAACAAGAATTCATATTCTACTTCACAGGTGTTCTCAATGTTTGCTTTAAAACAATCACCTTCCTCTTTTCACAGACTACCCACCCGATCGTAGTGGATACCAGAAAACGAAAACCAATCCACCCTCACCATGACAGACCACGATTCCGACGTTTCGTCAGAGCAGCTCATCTCCGTCGATGACCTCGACTCCGACTGCGAAGACGACGGTGACCTCAGCCAGTACCACGCTGCCCTCATGAACACAGCCGACCCCAGGTTTCCCGCCTCCCCTTCAGAACCCTCTTCTCCTTCCTCGCCAAGTTCGCTCTGCAGCGGAGGAGAAATCGGTAAAGGAGGGAAGAAACACAGAAGTCTCAGCAGCAGCGGCTTAGCCAACAAGCTGAAGAAGAAGAAGTCAGGGCTTGCTGACCAGTGTTTTGACGAGCAGGGCCTGCAGGTGCTCCGACTGAAGATCAACAGCCGGGAGAGGAGACGCATGCACGACCTCAACTCGGCCCTGGACGGTCTTCGCGAGGTGATGCCCTACGCCCATGGACCTTCAGTCAGGAAGCTGAGCAAGATCGCCACGCTGCTGCTGGCCAGGAACTACATCCTGATGCTCAACAACTCGCTGGAGGAAATGAAGAAGCTGGTGAGCGACATCTACCAGACCCACCCTCCTCCGTCCGCCAGGGGAAGCGGAGGGCATCTTTTCGGGTCTGGCAATTCTCCAGGGTCTTCTTCTTCTGCTGCTGCTGCGGCATTAGCTGGGGCGGCGTCTGTGTCTTCAGGAGCTCACCCTCCTCATCATCCTCCTCCACCACCCCATCGGGCTTCTCACCAGCCTCATCCTAACGTCCAGATGCCTTTAGCGTTGTCGTTGTCGTCGCTCCACTCCGCGGCTGTTGCTGTGCCCGTGTCCAGACTCTCACCTCGTGATCTCTCGCCTTCTTCTTCTCCATCGGGGAAAGCGACGACGACCGCGCAATCCACAGCGTTGGCGGTGCTGTCGTCGCAGTCAGCACCTCATCTCCACCCTCATCATCCTCATCCTTCCCCCTTGGGTCTGCCTCATCAGGCGCACGACCACAGAGCCCTGGTCTACGGTAGATGGCAAGGACCATGCGCGTGTAGTCATTGCCTCGTGGACTCTGCAGTGCGCTCCCCTTTCGTGGGACACGTTGGTCGCTTCCCTTACCCGCTGATTACGGGCCCTTCCTTGCAAAAGTCAATCTAAACCTGTTTTTTTCCCCCAGATTTTTGTCCCCAGAGACATTTGAATGTACATAACAATATTGGAACAGAATGTTGAGTTGACTTTGATGGTGCACATCATGATCACGCTGCGCTTCTGCTTCTCAGTGCCTTTGTTGATATTCCATTGACGTAGGTGCGACGCCTGCTCGTAAAACGGGTGACACAACTTTGATGAGTCTTTGTAAGGGCACGTTGTGCTTTCTTCTATCAGTGCCTTTGTTACCATGTGCAGATGCAAATGCGAAGCCTCTTTATGGCATCAAGGGAATCACTATGAAGTTTTTAGCCGCCTTCCATGAAGGTCATTTTCCCTTTTTATATGGACAGACAAACTTCCGACATTGGGTAGAGGAACAACAAGTTGACAATACATGTAATCAAACACGCACAAATATCGCTTGCAAGAAGTATCTACTTTTAAAGCGAGTTGAGCATCTTTCAAGATTGGAAACATCTGAATTGAAGCTCTCTGTGCATCATGTGAAAAACAATGAACACACTGGCAGCATCAAAACATTAAAGATATTTTATTTTCCGTTCTCTGAGTAAGCCTTTTGGTAAACTGCTTGTGAAATTTGATTCAAAGAGAAAAAAACTGACTCATCGGACCGGAATTAGAGCAGCAAGTACATGCAGTCAACGGTTCTACAATCCAAGTGCCTGGATATTTACAACGACTGATATTCTTATGACACACCTATTTGCGTCTACGTATGCATAGCTGTTTTACATGCTGAAACCACACTATGACTACACTCCCTCCATTGAAAACGAGAACATTCTTTTTTCTTTCATGTGTTTTTCTTATCTAGCAATGAATGTATCTATGGAGTATGTATGTGCTGTGATAGATACTAGTCTGTAATCAAGCTGACAACCTTTCTTATAGTCGCATTAGAGGAATACTCGCATTAGGAAAAAATATATGATAATACTCGTATTGCTTTAGATGATTATGCGTGCTCATCTGGCATGTGTAATTCCTGCAGGTTTTGTTTCGTTGGTCACCAATGCCTACTACATTTATAAAGCATGCTCCCCGCGAACCAGTGTTCTGCTGATGTCAAAAGAAAATCAGAAGAAACGCATTGTTACGTATGCTAAGATGTTATTATTATGTGAGTGTGCGTATGATTAAATGCCATACAATGAGGTACATGTTACATATAAAAGAAGAAAACTATTAGTTTGATTTTGAAGATAGTTCTGCATTCCAACTTCGGTATGGTGATTATGATGAAGGTACTGTTAAAGACAGAATTACTTTATAAAATGTTTTATTTCCTTAATTGTAGGGACAGGAACTCACAGAAAACGCAGAAGTGCAGAGATTATGTTTCTCTCTCTCTCTCTCTCTCTCTCTCTCTCTCTCTCTCTCTCTCTCTCTCTCTCTCTCTCTCTCTCTCTCTCTCTCTCTCTTTTTTTCCTGCAAGCAAATTAACCAAAATTGAAATGTGAATTTGTAAGTATTTTGTAAGATTCAAATAAAAGTATGACTTGCTGCATAGGTTTTTTTTAAATAAAAAAAAACAATCAAACATTTGTTTACACAGTTCTAAAGTGATCTCTATAGGCTTACTTCACACGACTCTGGTTAAGTCTAATTTGTATTGTCGTTGTTTTTCTTTTTTTTTCATCGAAGAAAGATATTAGTCTGTCTGTCTTCATGTTTCTGTATCCGTCGTTCTGTCTTTCTTTAATAATTTCACCCTTTCCTTTAATTATCAAAAACGAAAACAAAAACGCCACTAATTGCACTGTTTCGCCGGTGTGTTTGTTATGGTATGCCCTTAATTTTAGTCTATTTTCGTTTTTCACTAATTTTTATTTAATTTTATTTATTCATTTTATTCTTCAAAAACTCGCGAGGAAAATATTCAAGGTGATTAAACCACAAATAGAAAGGAATGAATTTTAAATCTGAATTAAAATAACTGATGTCGATGTTTGTTCTTGCGGGTAATTCCTTGCTTCCGAATTCTGGCTCTTAAATTTTCTTTTATGTATTTCTTCTGTGTCTCATTTTCTCTTTTTTATTTTTTTTATTTGGGGTCTTGGTTTGTTTTAAAGAAAGTCTCAAATGCAAACCGCTATCAATTTGGATTTATTCAAACGAAATAACACACTAATTCGGTGTATTTGTTGTTGTTGTTGTTTTTGTATTGGGGGGGGGGGGGGGGGGACTTGGGCCGAACAACAAATACAAATAAAAAAGAACACATAAAACCTGTCAGTTACTTGTCGTAGGTTTATTGTTTCTGCTCATGTCGGGTTAAAAAAAAAGGCATGACCGTAGCCACCGTCACGTTTGTATTGTTGTTTTTACTGATTTACCCTTCCGTTAAATTAATCAAATCAAATCAAATCAAATTAACTTTTATTATCTTACATGGAGAAATGGCAGTGGTGGTACAAATAACATAAAGACAAACAAAAAACTATAACATTAATATTATATTTAAATATATGAAGCAATTATAACATTGTTCTCAACTAAAACACCCATCTGCATGCAAATCTGTCGCAAATCTGTTTCAACAAGACATTCACACGTGCACTCACTTCAGCAGATAAATTAACCCTATTAATTTAGATTTTCATACGTACGCAAAATTGTAATAGCGATATTTATAAACACGCATTGAAATGTTGACAGAGAAGCAGATGTTTGACATGGGAAATTGTAGCAAGCGTTGTTTAGGCCTAAAAAAAAATAGGTGTGGTTACGGTAACCCGACCTACCCTATTTTTAGGGGCCGACCCTATAACTTTTTATTACATTTGTAAAAAAACAAACACAAAAGCCAAGAAAACGAGTGCAGAAAACGCAATGAAAGCGAAAGCGCCCGAGTCGCACACTTATTTCCCTGTGAAGTAGGTTTAATTTGTACACATTAGAAAAAAAAGTTTAAAAAAAAAGTGATTGCCTACCTTCCTACCCTATTTTTTTTGGCTATGTTACCGTAACCTCACCTATTTTTGTTTGCCTTATTGATCGTCAGGGAAGAGCTGTGCCTTTGATTTGAGGGATGTATTTCTCTCAAACAATCACTTTAGAAGAACAGAACAGATACAATTCAGCTGCTTGATGCTATTGCCGTGGAAAGTGTGACTATAGCAGCGCACGCAAGATATTTTGCATTGTTGTCTGTTGATTGTAAAATAACATTGAAATAAACGAATGTGTATATTATTAACGATTTTGTTCTTTCTTTTCTTTCTTAAAAAAAATGGTTGAGAGACAAATGGAGAGAGAGAGAGAGAGAGAGACAGAGAGAGAGAGAGAGAGAGAGAGAGAGAGAGAGAGAGAGAGAGAGAGAGAGAGAGAGAGAGAGAGAGAGAGAGAGAGAGAGAGAGAGAGAGAGAGAGAGAGAGAACTTTTTTTATTTTTATTTTTATTTTTTTAACTTTGAACTTTATTACAGGAAAGATAGCATTAGGTCCGTAGGACCTTTCTTACAGCTAGTCCTGATCTAAGCAAAATGGTTATAATCGAAATGGGAATACATAGGAACAAACTTTTTATGATGAAACGCAGACACACGCAATAATAGTAATATAAGAATAAGATCATTCTTTACAGACATGTGATATACAGATATCACAATACGGGCAATACAACCAGAGAGAGAGAGAGAGAGAGAGAGAGAGAGAGAGAGAGAGAGAGAGAGAGAGAGAGAGAGAGAGAGAGAGAGAGAGAGAGAGAGAGAGAGAGAGAGAGAGAGAGAGAGAGAGAGAGAGAGAGAGAGAGAGAGAGAGAGAGAATTGAACTTTATTTTACAAGGATTTAGATTTAAGGCTACGCCTTTTCTTACAATCTGTCCTTGGGACGCATAGACACACAATTATATAATTTAAAAAAAAAAAAATTAAAAATTAAAAAGTTAAAAAGTTAACCAACAAAAGGAGGTCGGAAAACGTGATAATAAAGATGACGATGATGATGATGATGACGATAATGATGATGATAATGATGATGATGATGATAAAGATGAGGCATGAAGAGCATGCGTCAGATACGGTTTGAAATTTAGCTGACTCAGGTATAGAGAGAGAGAGAGAGAGAGAGAGAGAGAGAGAGAGAGAGAGAGAGAGAGAGAGAGAGACAGACAGACAGACAGACAGACATCAGACAGACAGACAGACAGACAGACAGGCAGGCAGGCAGGCAGGCAGACAGACAGACAAAATAATAAGAAATAATCATGCAAGACAATTCATATTTATATTGCTTTTATCCAATATTGAAGCTCCATGACAACCACATACGCATTATGTATCAATGTATGAGTCACTGAATATTCAACATAGTCTGTTAATTTTGTTATTGATGCCATAGTGGTGGGGGTGGTTTTGTCCGTTTTTCTTGTTTTTGTCTGTTTTATGTTGTTTTTCTTTTTTCTTGTTTCTTGTTTTGATAACTTTTCAAAGCAGTATCAAGTTTCTGTGCATGTGATTTGTATGCGAAACGCATCACCTTTGAGAACAGTTAGATCAGAAGGATGGTATCTTTAAACAAAACTAAAACAAAAAGTCACTAGATTGTAGGGGCTGTGGCTCAAATGGTAAAGTGCTCGCTGAGAGGTAGGGGGATCAATACCCCGCATCTCCATTGTTCCCTCCCTTTGGTAAGCCTACATTGGCTCTTTTTTGCTGGTCGGCAAGTATTAGTGTACATGTCTCCCTTTAGTCTGTACTTCTGTACACCCGCTTGCTAAATGTTTTTCAGTCTGAACAATTAAAAAAATCAGCTTTGATTTGTTTTTGAGTCGGACAATCTTTTACCCAAAGCGCCCCCCCAAAAAAACGCAAAAAACACACACACACACACACAAACACACACACACACACACGCACACACACACACACACACACACACACACACACACACACACACACACACACACACTCACACACAGGCAAAAAACAACAGCACACAAATAAATGAAGAAAGTCAAGGACAACAACAAAATGCGCACAAACAATGCGTGAAAATGTTGTCAGTCAGAGTATTGTGTTATAGAAACTCCCTGATTTCGACAGAATAGAGGGGTAACCGGAGAGAGAATTGGGCGGGGAGGGGTATCGGGAGGGGAGTTACACAATTTTCAAATTATCATTAAGAAACCAGGACTGAGTCAGTTTCTCCACATATTCGTCAAATACACATTCGTACGTACACAGGTATCACTCAATCAGAAAAAAATAAATACAATTCATACGCAGTCGAGGAGGAGATTGGCTTTACAGAAACAAGAGCCGAAGCCTTCAAGGCTCACGTAAGAAATCGACAAACAGTAACACAAACTCAATCACTCCGTCACACATACTCATACACACACACACAGTAAGCATAGGTGACACGGTGCAAGAGTGCGAGACACTAGATCTAGATCTGTCTGTCTGTAGCCTACTTACGGGGACACGACTGCCAGATGGCCAGATCGACACTGCGCTTTCGACAGCGCTTCCTCGCGCAGACACTGGAAACACGCTGTGCAGATTAACCTGCAGGAAATCTCCTTTGGTATCTTCTTTATCTGTTTTTCTGGAGCTACGGAACCGAACAATGTGAAATCGTCTTCTCCGAATCGGCGAACTGCAGCTCGGTGATAACTGTATCTATACCACAATCCTTCACGCGATCTGACCTAACCTTGACCCCTGACCTGGTCTACATACCACACACGACACAAACCAGTCAGCTGTTTTTACCCCCCCCCCCCCCCAAAAAAAAAAAAAAAAACCCACCACCCGTTTTCTTTGGATACACACTTAAACTACATACGTGCCGACGAAATGTTGATCATTGCTTCAATATTTTGAAGCTGTTACTTGGATAATAACCAGATAAAATTAGTATTTCGGTGTTTAGTCAAATGTTAAAGTTTCTATCACACACACACAGCATGACTTTCCTTCTTTGTCTCTGTTAATCTAGGGAGAAAATATCCAGCGATATTTCTCCGTAGGCCTAAAGTTCAGCCATGACCTAGGCAAAATAACGTGCGCAGCCGCAGAAACAAGAAAATGAAAATCTTTTATGAAATGATTGGGAGCCACGCAAATTTGACCTCTTGATTCCGACCATGAACCCGCTGTTGATAATCTGGAAGGTCGTACCAGAAATGCAGATCTATCTCTGGTCGATTCATAGATTCAACCTACAAACTGCGATCTCATCTGTGATCAGATACCGGCACGGTTGGCCTAGTGGTAAGGCGTCCGCCCCGTGATCGGGAGGTCGTGGGTTCGAACCCCGGCCGGGTCATACCTGAGACTTTAAAATTGGCAATCTAGTGGCTGCTCCGCCTGGCGTCTGGCATTATGGGGTTAGTGCTAGGACTGGTTGGTCCGGTGTCAGAATAATGTGACTGGGTGAGATATGGCCCTTCGTGGTCGGCTGGGCGTTAAGCAAACAAACAAACAAAAAATCTGTGATCAGATGGCCAAGCAATGGCGTGGATCTGCATGAAATCTTTTATTCTAAAGCCTGATGGCTCGTTTCGACAAGCATTAAACGGATGAAATTAACCACATGCAGTTTATTCTTCAGAAAAATCCACACACAAAAATGGGTTGGGTTCGGTGATTTGTACATAAACGTCTTCCTCACGATAGATTCGCTGATTTGTCTTATGAAGCCGTCATCAACACGAACACAATGATTGCAGAAGCAAACTCTGTACCTACACGACCGAGACACAAGTTAGTATAAGTTACAGCTCCGTCCATCCATGGTATCGCCTGATATTTTGTCGAGACTGGGTCAATGAATATGATGACGTCACTCGAGGCTCTGCCGAGAGTGACGTCATTATATTCTTTCACCCCGTCGAGACAAAATATCACGCGATACCATGCATGGACGGAACTGTAACGTATATATAGCATGACCAAAGTAAAGAGAATTTGTCATGGGATGTGGCAACAAATCATTGGAAATTCACCATGGGCAATCAACCCAAGCCTAGAAGTTGTAGAACTATATTTTGTTTCAGTCTTGGCAAGGCCAGTTTTGTCCAGTTCCGGAAAAGACATAATGAATTCATTCACCCTGCCGAGACGAAAAAAACAATTCCATGGATAAAAACGTATAAGCTTATTATCCCGTGACGCATCAAAGCTAAATTTTGTTTTGAAATGTCATTACAACCCTCTAATATAGGTCTATGTTACAACGTACAGATAACGTATAACGACATAATCGCCTTCACAAGACAGGAAAAACGCACACTTTGTTTTTCGTCTGCTACAAATCTAGTCTTGTTGATTGACGGAGAGAATAAAGCTTCAACCGTACCTTCATCAACAGGAATAAATGCTCAATCCGCTGTCAGTTCGCAACTGAACCTTGTTTTTTTCTTTAACTGTTTGGTTAACATTGAAACGGCAATCCAAAAGAGTGTTTCAGCTGTTTCAAGACACAGGCTTAGCTCCTTCTTTTGAGTTGCTTTTCAGTCTAAAATGACACCGGAAGCGAACAAATTGTCGCGTATACTGTCGTCACAAAAAGACGTCGTGACAAAGTTACACGCAAAGCGAAAGAGACTTTGACGTCATTTACTTTTGTTTGGAATTTTCCGCCTGTTCCTAGCTTGTCAGTGAAGACCTGACGTGAGTAAGCTTACCCTTTGCAGCTGTGAAATAATCAGTCTTGTGTCTCGGTCGTGTAGGTACAGAGTTTGCTTCTGCAATCATTGTGTTCGTGTTGATGACGGCTTCATAAGATTTCCATTTTCTTGTTTCTGCGGCTGCGCAAGTTATTTTGCCTAGGTCATGGCCGAACTTTAGGCCTACGGAGAAATATCGCTGGATATTTTCTCCCTAGATTAACAGAGACAAAGAAGGGAAGTCATGCTGTATATAGAGATTACACAACGTCATCGAGTGAGGGACCGAAAAATATTGAAACTCGAGGATGATTTTTTTGTGGTATCAACCGAGACCGTAGGTCGAGGTTGATACCACACAAAAAAATCATCCGAGAGTTTCAATATTTTTTGGTCCCTCACAAGATGACGTTTGTGTAATTTGTGTATACAATGATAAATTGATTGTATATAATGATCAATCTCTATACCTTCCTGTCACTGGAAGCAGCAACACTTGAAAGCATAAGTTCCCTTGACAAACGTCATTTATGATTGGCGTCATCTATGAATGACGTCACTGTCTAGACAAGACAAGTGCCGGTATCGGCAAACCTTGTCGCGGCAAAGGGCTATGACCCGTGCCTTGATACCATTGAGATCATAGGAGATGCACAGCAGTGCCGATACCAGGTTTCTTTAGCTTCACTTTAAAATGATATCAGAACGATAGTTATTCACTTGAAAGTGAACACAGGAGAGTTGTATACGAGTGATTATTTCACAGCTGCAATGTGAATAGAGAACAAAGACGTTTTGGTTTTGGGTAAGCTTACTCACGTCAGGTCTTCACTGACAAGCTAGGAACAGACGAAACATTCCGAACAAAAGTAAATGACGTCAAAGTCTCTTTCGCTTTGCGTGTAACTTTGTCATGACGTCTTTTTGTGACAGTATACGCGACAATTTGTTCGCTTCCGGTGTCATTTTAGACTGAAAAGCAACTCAAAAGAAGGAGCTAAGCCTGTGTCTTGAAACAGCTGAAACACTCTTTTGGGTTGCCGTTTTAATGTTAACCAAAAAGTTACAGAAAAAAAACAAGGTTCAGTTGCGAACTGACAGCGGATTGAGCATTTATTCCGGTTGGGGCGTGATAAATGCAAGAATCCGCGAGCCAGGACAGTAAAAGAACTTCGTGGGCCACCAGTTCACTAGTTATGAAGAGGGTCGGCAGTATATTTTTCACTGTGATCAAATAAAAGAGAAAGGCCAGTCACCACGCACATCCTCGGCTCGCATGCAATGTAGTTATATAGCAAAGGGAATGCATGTAATTCACATAGAGCAATCACTTGGTCTTAAACGTGCACAAGACAAAAACTTTCATACTGGGGGAGCGAGCCAGTCTGAAGAGTACTCGGGTCCAGCGCGAGCGTTTTTTTTTATAGACATTCAGCAAAAATTAAATACAGAAAAAAATCACAAATGGTCCATATTAGGAGCCTGGGCGCCTAATATGGACCAGTGAAGCGGCCTTCACGAATCACTGTAAAAAAAACCCTAGGTCTATACTTCAAAATAACATGATACAACTTAGTGTACAAGTCAGACTAATTCAAATAATTATGCTTTAGATTTATCTGTTTCGAGTTGATGAGAGCATTATTTGAAGCACACCAGGAAACAAAAGAAGCTTATCAAAAACAGAGTGAAAATAAGTGAAATTATCAATTTTCATGAAAAGAAGACTTTTTGTTATATTTTTTTGAAATCTCGAGGGCTAGTTATAGGTTATTTTCAGCAAGCTTCGTAATGAATTAATGAAAATAGCCTTTAGCTTCTCTTTTCTTTGATTTGTTGAAGGTGGTCCATATTAGGGGACTCGCACATACTTTGAGATGTTGCCATTATTTTTTGTTTGCAGTAGAAACTCGGGGTCAACACTGCTGAAATGTAACAAATGCGGTCTTAGCTGTCATATATAGCAATTTTTGTGTGATAAAAGCTTTGGCTGTTGACAGAAACGAGTCCGTTTTAGGCGGCAAATTTAGAGTGAACGCTGCCAAAAGTGAAAAAAAGAGAAAAAGCCTAACGGTTTTGAGATTTGTGTTTCTGCAACTGTTTTGACATGTGCAAGTTATCCAGAGAGGGTGAATACAGCGAATAAAACTTTTTTGAGCGCTCTAGCGCCGTTAAAACAGGAGGTGGTCCATATTAGGAGCCGGTCCATATTAGGAGCCCTTCCCCTACGTCTTCCTCTTCCGCTTTCCTTCTTCGTTCCATGTAAACGCCGAAACTGATAACTGGTGTATTCATGATGTCTTTTCCGGAACTGGACAAAACTTGCCTTGCCAAGACTGAAACAAAATATAGTTCTACAACTTCTAGGCTTGGGTTGATTGCCCATCGTGAATTTCCAATGATTTGTTTCCACATCCCATGACAAATTCTCTTTACTTTGGTCATGCCATAAATACGTTACAGCTCCGTCCATCCATGGTATCGCGTGATATTTTGTCTCGACGGGATGAAAGAATATAATGACGTCACTCTCGGCAGAGCCTCGAGTGACGTCATCATATTCATTGACCCAGTCTCGACAAAATATCAGGCGATACCATGGATGGACGGAGCTGTAACTTATACATACACACACACACACACATACATACACACGCACAGACAGACAAAGTTTAGCATCGCAAAGGCTACACTTACGTGAGCCAATGAGTACCTCACACTATCAGGGCATGTAGCTCAGATGGTAGAGAGCTCGCTTAGCATGTGAGAAGTACGGGGATCGATACCCCGCATCTCCATACACTTTTTATCTATGTTACATTTTCTTCCGGCAAGTACTAAAACCACCAAAGAGTAAATTTCTCCCTTTATTCTGTAGTGCTGTTTCTTCACACCCGCCTGAATTGAGTTTTTCAGTTCTGACAATTACAAAATAAGATTTATTTTCGTTTTTGATAGGCTTTTAATTTTGTCTCATTGGCGTTACGAACGTTTACCCAAGTTTAACGAACTACCGTTAAGACATCCATTCGCAGGTTCTGTTGCTCTAAGTAAAGGTATGGATGCCGAAGAGGGTCTTTGTCATTGTCCTCTGTAATTTTGAGAGGCTGCAGATACGCGACAAAAACACCATAACATAAAAACAGGATTTCTTGTCGATTTCCAAACTTGCAGTCATTCTCTTTCAAACGCTTGATCAATCTGAGTGTGCGGCAGATTTAAACTAAATCTATTATTTAAAAAAAAATCGTTCAGTGTTAGTCACGAATTTGACCGCTCCAATCGAAACATGACGTCAAAAAGCGCCTTATTTGTTTAGGGTAGGTGTGGTCAAGCCCCTGTGCCGTCATATGGATCAAATCCAATAAACCCATTTCAGTTGGAGCAGAAGAAAATCAAATCTTCAAATACACATATGTTTCTGACCCAAACACTGCTGTTTAACATCTGCACTGTACCACAGAAAAAAAACCCCGGGTTGTATTCAGTGTATGTAGTCAGTTTCTTTACAGCTCAGTCGAATACACATTCGTTTTCACAGGTATCAATCAAATCGGAAACAAATCATGGAAATGTCAATCGTCAAGACGGGTGAAAAGCAGTTAGTCCAGAAGGAGCTCGCCTTTACAAAAGATAATTAAGTTTACTCGTGTGCTTTATATCGGTGCTAAAAAGATCAGAATACTTCTATTACCCTCACAGTGATTATCAACCCATTATAAATGATTTTGCAAACAAAACGTAGCAAATAAAGGGAAGATTGTGGATCCTGGAATTACAACATTAAACATGGGTGGGTGGGTGGGTGGGGAGGGAAGGGGGGGGGGGGGGGGTGAGGCAGAGACTGACACAATAACTAGTACTGCCTTACTTGTCAGTTTGAAACAACACACACACACACACACACACACACACACACACACACACACACTCACACACACACACACACACACACACAAAACCCATACAAAACAACTAGCTAAGCATTTCAAGATAAATTATTCAAGAGCATATTTACTTCTTGAAATTATATTGATATTACTTTTATCCAAACGCTCGATAAAAAACACATGTATAAATACGCGATATAAGTCTCTGAATATTCAACACTATACTCAGTTACTTTTGTTATTGTTGTTGGTGGGGCGGTCAGTTGTCTGTTTAACTATTAATTTTATTGTTTTTGTTTGAAGATGCTCTTCGTATCATCTTCGTCAAACACGTGGGTACAGTATTTTTTGATCTTTTTAGTTTATTTTAGGGGATGTAGCTCAAGTGGTAGAGAGCTCGCTTAGCATGTGAGAGGTACGGGGATCGATACCCCGCATCTCAAGACATTTGTGTTGATCGGCAAGTATTATGCCCACCGACGTGTACATTCCTCCTCTTTTCTGTAGAATTATTTCTTCACACACGCCTGCAAAGTATTTTTCAGTCTCATCAATTTAAAAACAGAACGTCAGTTGTGTTCTTGAATTCGAGAGGCACTACAAGCACACAAAAACAACAACAGACAAACAAGATATAAAGAAATAGGAAAACAAGTCAAATTCCCACTTGTAAACAAGTCGGGCAAGATTGTTTCCAATAATTATGTTATGGACAATTCCCAATTGCTGATAAAAATGTTTTTAAAGAGAAGCGGAAAGTGCGTTTTGCCGGGGAATGCTGGGGTTTGGGGGAGGCATCCAATGGCTTTAAATCTCAATTTTGAAACTAGGACTGAGTCAGTGTCTTTGCAGATCAGTCAACTACACATTCGTATGTACACAGGTATAATTCAATTAAATAAAGAAACCCAGTTTAAATCATTGAGGTGTACTAATGGACAAGACGTGTGAATAACATTCAGTCCAGAAGGAGCGTACCTTTACAAAATGAATACCAAAATGCTATCGGGACTTAGCGTATAACCACCTCATGTCCCAAATAGATCCTTATTCTGGGGACAGAAATAGAAATTAGCATAGCATAGCTATCGGGGGATGTAGCTCAAGTGGTAGAGTGTTCGCTTAATATGTGAGAGGTACAATTAAGGATCGATACCCCGCATCTCCAAACTGTTTTTGTCCGTGCTCTTTTTGTTGACCGGTTAGTATGAAACCCGACGAAGTGTAAATTCCTCCCTTTATTCTGTATAATTGTTTCTTCACAACTGTTTGCAAAGTGTTTTTCAGTCCCAACAATAAAATACAAAATCAGAGTTGCTGCTATTTTTAAAAGCGACAACCACCCACTTTCACACCCCCCCCCCCCTCCCACTTCCTGAACAAAACGGGGATCGACTGATACCCCGCGGCATCTCCAAACTTTTACCTTTGTTGTCTTTGATAAAATTGCCCCTATTTTGTTGGCCGGCAAATATTCAACCCACTCGTCTGCAAAGTGTTTTTCAGTCTTGGTAATAACAATTTTTAAAAAATCATTTTTTAAGGACAACCACCTACTAATACTATCACCCCTCCCCCAAAAAACGAACACAAGCAAAACAAAACAGATTGCACACAAAAAGTAAAGATCAAGTTTCATGCGTTTTTTTGTTTTTTTGTTTTTGTTGTTGTTGCCACAACAGTTGAGAGAGATGGGACAAACTAAATGTTTATCTTCGAAGGTAATCAGTGGAGCAAGGACTCACTGCCGGTTTCTTTTTAACATCCTGATGAGAGAAATAGAGAGGATAAAAACTATTACTTGCCAAGTGTTAATCAATTAATGATACACGCAGCAGTTTGACAGGATGTGAGAGTAAACAACAGCGTGTCAACAACAGATCGGGCACCTATGTACGCAACTCACAACTGGTTGCGATCACTGCATCAGCTGTGGAGAGCGTCGTCTGCTACAAGTCAAGGTCGACACGAGTAAGCTCCCATTTTCAGCAGAAGAAACACGGATTGCTATTGGTCATCGCACCCAGGGAGGACGAATCAATTCAGCCGACAGTATTAGTATAAACCAAGATGGCTGCCCACTAGTGTGTTTCACCACGTTTCGTTATAAAACTGTGGCAAAACTTCACTGAGAAAACAGGAGGAGACAATGGCGAAAAGATGTCGAGTCTGTAATGGCGCTGCACAAATCAAGAGACCCAAAACGGTATGTAGTGTTCCTGTGGAAAGTCATGTAAACGAAATAAGCATTATATCGAAGTTCGAACTTCACCATACGGCATACGCGATACTGTTTGCGTGTTTCGCTTGTCACTGTCAGATTTAGCTGCAACTGCAAGCCTGTTGTTATTGTGCGTATCAAGGGTGGAGAAAGAAGTTGTCACCGAGCACAACCTTGGTAAAGCTAGTATTGAAGTTACTGACTGGTGTTTCAGTTCTTCTTGGTTGGATCTCCTGACTCCAGTGACTATCTTTGAGTCAAACTCAAACTTATGGATATTGGCGTAGTTCTACTCCTATAGTAGTAATATTTATAATTATAGTATATATATCGGTGCATCCCTCAGTGTTTAGTACTACCTGTTTACATCAACTCTGTGAGTTTGTGGATGTGTGTGTGTGTGTGTGTGTGTGTGTGTGTGTGTGTGTGTGTCACTGACACTGTGTGTACTGGAACGAGGATAATTAGGACACGATTTCATGCGCAAGCAGCACCTGCCACTAGTGTACAGTGTCATTTATTTCAGTGGCAAGTCCTAAACTTTCAGTGTTGTTCCCAGACCTTGGTCTTCGGTCATTTACACATGCATTTTTTATTTGACGCATAATTGTTATGACCCCAGGATGTTTTAATCAATAACTTTGACACAACAATTTTTTGTGGCCAAGTTATTTTTTGAATCCAGGTCTAACTGCATGACCTTTGTACTCTGTGTCTGGGAACAACACTGGACTTGTATTGAATGATCAAAATTAACCTAGCTCATGTCAGTAATTGTCAGAGATGAATTTGTCGAGCATGATTTGTAAACACCTATTTTCTTTTACTGATAGAACTTGTGTCCTTCTCACCACTATTGATCAGTACCACAGGGATGTCATTCATGGCATCGGATATATATATACTGATTAAAAGGCTCAAATGTACAATTCACATAACTGCATGGCAGTCAGATGTTCAATCGTTTTAAACTGAGTGCGGTCATTGTCGGATTAAGAACCCAATCCATTCCTTCGGACAGCGCAATATACCTTAATTTTCCTTTCAAGATACATGTACACATCTTCAAAAAGCGACAGAGCACTCTCATGTTCTTGATGTTCAATCGTTTTAAACTGAGTGCGGTCATTGTCGGATTAAGAACCCAATCCATTCCTTCGGACAGCGCATGATTTTCCTTTGAAGATACATGTACACATCTTCAAAAAGCGACAGAGCACTCTCATGTTCTTGAAAGTGCAGTGAAGTTGTGCAGTGCAGATCTTTTGTAAAGCTGTGGTCTATTTTTGACTTTCCGGGGCTACGAGGTTGAAAAATAGGGATACAATCATGTACAGAATTCTGTACAGCAAACGCTACCCGAAACCCCACCTATACGACGTGTATGACCTTGAGAGCTTCAGTCAACGCTTGAATTTTGCAGGGATAACATCCGGTTTGCTCTCTCAAGACTGATCATATTTTCTCTTCAAGAGAGATCAAGGGGAAAAATAAACGCCCCAGCGAAGATTCGAACTCTCGACCTCGAGACTTCGTGTCTCATGTCATAACCACTAGGCTACTGCACCAATCGAGAAAAAGAAGGAAAAACATTGTATGAATTCATGTTATGTTATTCTTGAAGCAGCTTGATTTATATTTCTATCCGCCCATTGTTCAGAAGTGAATACAATTGTATAACTATTTCTTAGATGTCTGTTTTCAACTGCACAGAGCTTTGGAGAGATTCAATTACTGTTCTTGTCATTTTTCTTGCATGTTGTAAATAGAGATATCGCAGCTATTTGCATGGCGCGAATGTCGTGTAGCATGACGGTGTAAACATGTACTGCGATTCCGTGAAACATGTTTTCAAATAAAGGCAAATTTGAATGGCAATTTTTACGTTTTTGCACCGCATGAATGGTAATTCAAGCGTAGAATGATATAAAATTATCAAATTTTTTTTTTATCTTTGACAACACTGGTGAAGTGGCCTAGCGGTTAAGACATCGGCCCCGACATTTCGAGGCCTTGAGTTCGAATCCCTGCCAAGTCGTTTATTTTTTCTGCTCGATCCTTCTCGACAAATATGCTCAGCTCTGAGAGAGCAAACCGGATGTTACCACTGCAAAATTCAAGCGTTGACTGAAGCTCTCAAGGTCATACACGCCATATAGGTGGGGTTTCGGGTAGCGTTTGCTGTACAGAATTCTGTACATGATTTTATCCCTATTTTTCAACCTCGTAGCCCCAGAAAGTCATAAATAGACCACAGCTTTAATGGGAATTCCAAACCGTTTGCGGTAGGAGTCGTTTGCATACACCCATCTGGCCTTGGTCCGACAAATGATTCTTTGTTTCAAAGCAGTAAAAGAAGAGCTGTCTGGACATTCAAAATGCTGTCTATGGCAGAACCTAATTATATCATATCATAAACAGACACTGGCTCTCCTGGCCCCTTTCCCAACCCTCCCTGTGTTTGTGAGGTTCGGCTAGCATTTTCACTAAGGTTAGGAGTGTAATGAGAGCACACACACACACATACACACACACACACACACACACACACACACATACACACATACACACACACACACACTCCCAAAACACACATACACACATACACACACACACACACTCCCAAAACACACATACACACATGCACACACGCATACACACACACGCACACACACACACGCATGTACACATGCACATACGCACACAAAGACAGACAATCACACACAAACACACATGTGACAGGGAGACTACCGTCGCCCTTCACAGCAGACTCTGCAGAGTTGTTCGCCTTAAGAGATGATTGTGGTGTTTCGACACTCGGTTACATTTGGCGTCGTCGACAGGGATGGGACTCGACATGATATGTTCAGGAATGGCGTTATGGCCACTGAATCATTTTTCGTGCTGTTCCCATTCCACGAACCTGGGAGGGACCTACGCTTAATTGGCGGGTCCATGGTTCGGAACTTTGGGGACAAAGTTCATTCAAACGGGGGCGAGTGTGACAGGGAGACTACTGTCGCCCTTCACAGCAGACTCTGCAGAGTTGTTCGCCTTAGAAGTAGGCAACACCTGTGGATTGTAGAGTTCAGTTTGTGATGGGGTCTGGCGGCTTTTGTCTCTCTGTATGTTCATGGATTCCTTTGCGAATGCATAACAGTTTTTATAGGGCTTAGAAATAAGCTCTAAAATTCTCAATCCTGTTTGGTTGGACTTCGCCTCCAAAGGTGATTGTGGTGTTTCGGCACTCGGTAACACACACACACACACACACACACACACACACACATAAGCGCAGGCGCGCACACACACACACACACACACACACATAAGTGCAGGCGTGCACACACACACACACACACATGCACAAACACACACACACACACACACACACACACACACACACACACACACACACACACACACACAAGCTAGCACGCACACAAACACACATGTGCAGACATACACACACGTTCTTAGGTAGACCAACATGGGTTACTTGTTTTGGGAGGAAAATGAATAAAGAATCATAATTTGGGTTTAATTTATATGGAGTACTTAATCATCAGGCAATGGTTAAGTCAGGTAAAATTAGTATTTTCATTTTTGCTGAATGGTTGTTCACTTGACAAGGGTAACAAGCTTTTCAATAAACAACAAAGAAGAACAAAACTAAAACCAAGTCACACAAATTAATACATTTAGTCAATCTGTCGCCTTATGCAACTGTAAACATTCTTTCTCCTTTTCCGCTCCCACTCTCTGGAATCAACTTCCCCACCCCATCCGTCACTGTGAAACCTCTTCTACTTTCAAAAAGACCCTAATTAAAACCCACCTTTTCAAGTCTGCTTACAATACCTAAAGCACATGCCTGCCTCATGATATGATTATATCTGCTAGCATTTTAATAAACTCACTAGTTAAATATTTTTTTATTGGGTAGTCTCACATATTTAACACTATATATACATAGTACTGTTGTTTGTACAATTTGTTTTAAACTCGTACTTAATTCTTTTTATGTATTTAAATATTTGTTGAATTTACTGTGCGTGTGTGCGTGTGCGTGTGTGTGTGTGTGTGTGTGAGTGCACGTGTGTGTGTGTGTGTGCATGTGTGTGTGTGTGTTTGTGTGTGTGTGTGTGTGTGTGTGCTTGTGTGTGCTTGTGTGAGATTGGGTGTGTGTCAAAATGTGTTGTGCAATATAGCATGAAAATCTTTTTAAATTTGTTGTGAACAATTACAGCTTTGTATTCCATGTTTATAATTTTTTATGAAGTAATTTTAGTAAAATAGTCTTATGTTTCTTATTTGTTTGACCCGCTTAGGATTATGGAGTTTTATGCACTGCCTTTAATAGTTAACTAAACTTTTGTATTTGAAATAGTACCCCCCACGGGTTAGGGGGAGTCCCATATTGGTTGGGACTAGAAAGAATTTACCCGATGCTACCCAGCATGTCGTAAGAGGCGACTAACGGTTCTGTTTCTTCTCTTCTTTTGTCTTATTTCTGCCTTACCAGTCCTTTCACCTATATTTCCTTCCAAGAAAACTCTCCCTACAATTCCCTGCAGTTTTCCAATTCTTTTCTTGTTGTCTTATTTCTACCTGACTGGATCCATCACCTTTATTTCACTTACCAAAAGTCTTCTTTTCCACATCCTTATTTCTCTGCACCCCGCATGTCGTATGAGGCGACTAACGGATTCTGTTTCTCAGACCTGTTTACCCATACGATTTTGGCGTAATTTATTACGATTTTCTGCAAAAAATACGCCATTCCGCTATCCGTGTCAAGACTACGATTTTCATAAATAAAAAAAATGTAAAAAAAAAATAAAAATTTTTTTTTAATTTTTTTTTATCAATTCACATGTTTGGCATTGTTTTTTTTTAATGGCAAAATGGGGTGAAAAAGCACAGGACTGACCTGAGATCATGTCTGTCTGATGAGACGCTGGAGAGCCTTATTCTAGTGGTGAAGTCTCGCCCTCACTCATTCGGCAAGCACAAGTACAGTAGAGAAGCGCTTGACACACTGAAAAAGGCCTACTACGAGCAAAAGAAAAAGAATCAGTGATGCATGTGCTTTTGATGTGATCTTCTTTGAAATTATGATGACTACAAAAACTGACTGATGTGTTTTGTTCGTGAATGATCGATATATGTGCATGATTGCGTTTCGCAGACACAGTTGTCATTGCGTTGTAATTGGCGACGAATGCTGGACGATTACTATTTTTGTGCCAGGATTACTATTTTTGGGGCTGAGCATTACTCCAAAACACTTATGGGGGTAAACAGGTCTGTGTTTCTCCTTTTACCCTTGTTAAGTGGTTCTTGTATAGAATATAGTCAATGTTTGTAAAGATTTTAGTCAAGCAGTATGTAAGAAATGTTTAGTCCTTTGTACTGGAAACTTGCATTCTCCCAGTAAGGTCATATATTGTACTACGTTGCAAGCCCCTGGAGCAATTTTTTGATTAGTGCTTTTGTGAACAAGAAACACTTAACAAGTGGCTCGATCCCATCTCCCCCCCCTTTCCCCTATCCAATCTCCCCCCTTTCCCTCGTCGCGATATAACCTTCGTGGTTGAAAACGACGTTAAACACCAAATAAAGAAAGAAAGATTTGAAATAGCCCATTGCAGTTGGTGTAGGCCTTAAGCTTATTTAAATCGCTTGTCCAGTATTTAATTTAATTCTCTATTTTTGTATGAACTCAAATGTTTAGTGTTCTTAGTATGTCTTGCTAAGCTAAGTTCTATTTAATCAGAGTATGTTTGCGTGTGCTTATACTTAGTGATATTGTAAAGCGCATAGTGCTTTTGGTTTTGCGCCATAGAAATCTCATTAATAAATAAATAAATAAATAAACATTGCACTTTTTTCAACAAGACAGTAGGTTCACAGATTCCCCTTGGCAGAGACAGCGCTGACACATTGTATGAAGATATCTTTCTGTTAGCCTGTGCAAATTGTGCCTACAGCAAGCCACCAGCTGTTGATAATTTGAAATGACAGCAGGTGTAACGCTAGTGCTAAGCAGGAAAGCGCAATTTTCTGTATTCTTTTTAATTTTCTGAGCTTGTTTTGAATCCAAACATA
The DNA here is from genome assembly GCF_037325665.1 of Littorina saxatilis. Classification (NCBI taxonomy): domain Eukaryota; kingdom Metazoa; phylum Mollusca; class Gastropoda; order Littorinimorpha; family Littorinidae; genus Littorina; species Littorina saxatilis. The sequence goes on along the minus strand of NC_090247.1, from coordinate 3,806,069 downwards.
CCATTTGTATATATATATGTCTTTGTATAAATTAGTAAAATAATGAAGAATAAATAAAATTATTTTTGAATCTCTTAAAACCATTTTAATATTTATTCAGGATTTGGATGATTTTAAGGAGCAAGCTTGTTAATTAAGTGTTAAATTTCCACGCTGAAATACAATCTAGTGATGTGGACTTTGTCAAAGATTGCTTCACCAATATTTCAATCAATTTGATTTAAAAATGAGGGTGTTACGTACAGTGCCTCCTTGACTTTTGTAAAAAGTCGGATATTATGTCATCAATCTCGAAGACATTTATTTTAAAAAAACTAGAAAAACCCTAAAAGTTGAGATCAGCTGTCTCATCAGCATTAGCGTCATTCGCCTTGTTGTCTTATATAGATAAATATAGTTGTCTTTTTTCAAGATAGGAGAAAAAAAACTTGTCAATGTTTTTTTTAATCAGAATTACGCTGTTTTGTTACCATGCCATTTATTTAATTTTTTTTTCTCGATCACTGTACATTGTCCCCCGGTACCACCATCCCCCCCCCCCCCCCCCCCCCCCCCCCCATCCCTGAAACATATTGCCCCACACCTGAATGCTGGCCTGATAGGGGGCAGAAGAGCCAGGGTGTAATTTGCATGCTAATCAACCACACCCTTTGGTCTGTAGATCTATTCAGCTCCGTGCCTTGCCTCTACATCAAGTAACACTGTGTCAGCTAGTGTCTGTTACATAATTTGTAATATTGATGTGAAGTTGTGAGGCAAAATCTTGAAACACATTGTCTTTGCTAAGTTTAAGTTTAACTTAAGCAGTTAGAGGAAGCCAGGTCCAACACACATTAACACACATGAACCAGATCGACTAAAAACTACTCAATCAGTTGACTAGCTCGTGACAAGAAAGTAAACTTACACCAACCCTACCAGATAAGTATTTTTTTGATTCCTAGCAATTAAAACAAAGCGTTTGGTTTGAACAAAACTTCTCAGACAAATAGGTCACATGATGTACTACCACCTTGTGAAATTTAGTGATGCTCCATAACGTTATTCTCAAACAAAAAGGTTGCATCATGTACTACTAGTGATACCATGTGAAATTTTTGTTCATGAGCCACTTTGAGCAATCTGCAATTTTCTGGATGCGGTCAAAACATCTCCTTTCAAATTTTGCAAACATATTTATTGACATTTGATTAAGAATATAACTTGGTCTTGTTGCTGAAGATGACTTAATCTTTTGCATACTTCGGGTTCTAGCCACAGCAAACATTTACAATAACAGCAGCTGGAATATTTGTTCCTACGGTCACGAAACACCTTCCACTCGCACAAAATAAAGTAACTCAGACAGTTTACCGTCTCATGGGAGCGAAAGTAATTTGTTAGGGCGACACGCCGGAGAAGCGTTAACACCAGAAAAGGTGAGCATAAGACACCCCAGTGGTGTCATCCAGAAAGCAGGCCCTACCCCGGGTAGGCTGTTTCACACGCTAGGGGGAGGGTCCCGCTGGGATAATAAGCATGTTGGCCCAGAAGGGGAGACAAGGGGGACCCACAGGGGGCGTGCAGCGTGGAAGGCTTATGTTCGTAACCCAACACACACAGGCTGAAAAGTGCGGGTTCCAGCTGGAGTTGACACCTTGTCTGTCTCTGTGTCTGTCTTGTGTGTCTCTGTGTCTGTCTTGTCTGTCTCTGTGTCTGTCTTGTGTGCTTGTTTCAATGATGATCGGACTCTTTGTCTGTCTGTCTGTCTGTCTCCCTCCCTCCTTCTCTCTGTGTTTCTCTCTCTCTCTCTCTCTCTCTCTCTCTCTCTCTCTCTCTCTCTCTCTCTCTCTCTAAAAGGGGACGTCCCCCCCCCCTCTCTCAGTTGGGTTTGGGTGGGTTCGTGGGTGTCGTGATTGTGATGAGTTGATATGTTCATTAGAACAGTTGATGAGGTTTGTTGGTCATATCCCACCAGATATGAGAGGAAAGCCTTGAACCAATGGTTGAACTTCAGCGAGTACGACGTTATGTTTTTTAAATTACAACTGTCATTTTCTTTTGTAGCCATCACAGAGAGAGAGGGAGAGAGAGAGAGAGAGAGAGAGAGAGAGAGAGAGAGAGAGAGAGAGAGAGAGAGAGAGAGAGAGAGAGAGAGAGAGAGAGAGAGAGAGAGAGAGAGAGAGAGAGAGAGAGAGAGAGAGAGAGAGAGAGAGAGAGAGAGAGAGAGAGAGAGAGAGAGAGAGGGAGGGAGAGGGAGGGAGGGAGGGAGGGAGGGAGGGAGGGGAGGGAGGGAGGGAGGGAGGGAGGGAGGGAGGGAGGGAGGGAGGGAGGAGGGAGGGAGGGAGGGAGGGAGGAGGGAGGGAGGGAGGGAGGGAGGGAGGGAGGGAGGGAGGGAGGGAGGGAGGAGGGAGGGAGGGAGGGAGGGAGGGAGGGAGGGAGGGAGGAGGGAGGGAGGAGGGAGGGAGGGAGGGAGGGAGGGAGGGAGGGAGGGAGGGAGGGAGGGAGGGAGGGAGGGAGGGAGGGAGGGAGGGAGGGAGGGAGGGAGGGAGGGAGGGAGGGAGACCAAATCCGGTTGAAAGTTTAGTCCATTGCTGCTGCGAACTTTTATCATTACGAGTCAAATGGGTGGAACATTCCATCTGGAACCAACTCCCGTACTCACTCAGGCACTCCACATCCATGCAATCATTCAAAACCTCACTCAAAACACACCTCTTCCCTCACTAGTCTGTTAATGACCACCCATCCCCCTCTCCTGCTGGTCCTTAATCTGTCTCCTTCTCTCTCCTTCTTCTTCCCTTTCCAGCTCTATTCTTCTTCTCTCAACTAACTTTATGTATCCAATCATTTATTTATTTATTTATGACTGATTTTCCGTCTTCAGAATGCATGTGCCTGTAGTTTGTATGAGTGAGTGCGTCGCGTTCTCGCTGTGCGTCTGTCTGCGAGTGTATGAGTCGGAGTGTCTTGGTCCTTGTCGATTTGTGTTTCGTATAATGTTCACTATGTATTGTATATTTTGTAAGCGCCTAGGGCTATATTTAGATTAGGCGCACAAATGTTCATAATAATAATAATAATTTCGGTTAATGTCGTTTAACTCCGTGGTTTCAATCCTTTATTGTTTCATCGCTGGGAAGTTCGGGTCGTTTTCTCTGTGAGAGAAAGGCGACACCAAAGAAGGACTGCCTAAAATTTCCGACAATTATCTAAACTTTGATTGTCATTTTGGCAGTATTCCTGGAGTCAAACAAATCCTAACGTTCCTGCAAACGCAGCCATACCATGTAGTCAAGGGGTCCTGATTTGGCCTACAGTATATGGTCCGCTGGACCCAAAAAGCAAACAGATATCAAATATCAAATACCATGTAGTCAGAGACGCACGTGAAGAAGAGCAGACTGCTGAGAACTAGCGCCGTAGAGTCGTTCAAGGGAAGTTACTCAAGGGGAGTAACTCGCCTTCACTTCACGACTCAGTACCAATCAGGAGCCCAAAGCACCTGAAAAACGGTCTCTCGCCTGCCAGAAACTCGAGCTAGACGGATGACAAAAACATACAGGACGAACCGTTTCGCGTGAACCTCCTTCGCCCCTCAACAGAAATTAATCCAGCCCGCTTCAGTTTTCTACCTCCTCGCCCCGGCCGCGAAATTGTTAGGTGTGTTTTAGAGTTGACGTGCAAACTGCGGGCTCCAGTCGACATCTGTAACGCGCTTGTCACCGAGGGGGCGGGCACGCCAATGGGGGAACAGCTTCAGGGGACAAAACCCTCTGGCCTGACATATGTGCAACTCCAGTGGTGTCCCTTACTGACTCCGCGCGCCGCCGGACGTGAGGGGACGGACCAGATCTGTCATTTGCTGAAGAGGGGGGGGGGGGGGGCACTTCCGGTGCTTCTGTTGCGACAGAGCACAAGATGCGCACTAAATGATGAGAGACAGACAGACAAATAGAGAGGTTTGGTCGTCGGCGGCAGTGCATCAACGTATGCAGACTGATAGTGGGGCTCCTATGTTGCAAAATCATTCAAATCATGCAACAAACACCAAATTAAGCAAATATGAAGAGTTTTATGTGCTTAACAAAACCTGATACAGAGCCATCGCGAAAAATAAAAAATGGGTAGTTTTTAAACAATTTTTCAAAATGGCCGCCAATGTAAACGGTTGGGTATGTTAGGCATATTTCACTTCATGTGATTAACAGCAAATTTGGCGTAAATGGACATTTGCTTTTGCTTAACAAAACCTGATACAGAGCCACCGTGAAAAAATTAAGAAATCAGTAGTTTTTTTACAATTTTCAAAATGGCCGCCAATAAAAGGGTATTTAGGCATTTTTGATGCTACAAGACATTCTCTTGCAATAGAAACTAACACAAACACATTTTTAAACAAAACAATACATGTATTGTTGGTGCAGAGAATGATTGGACGGTGTGGGTGGCAGGGTTGAAGAATTTGTGGATTACCTAAACTGTGCAAAAATAAATATATTGCACCAATTTTCATACCAAAACGAAAACATTCATTCCTGTGCTGTTATATTCAATGTATGCTATTGAGGGCACTCAACTTGGCTAACTGGAACACTTTTAAGATAAAAGGTGGCCTTTACATGGGTTATTTGACTGCCGCCCAAATAAGTGTACCCCCAAAATAAAACTGATAAAAATGTAATGTATCAACTCAAAAGTCGACTAAAATTCATAATCGCTGTATTTCGAAAACGTTGTTTGTTCTCATGTGTTTACACAACTAGCACATTCCGGCAAGTGTCTATACTCAAAAGAAACTTTGGCAGTACTTGAAACAACCATCTGTCATATATACATGCGAAGTCAAAAATATGTGGGATGTAAGTCAACAAACCTGTGGCAGTTTTTAAAATATTATTTCGTGAAGATTTGAAAGTGTACTCAAACGGTTGAACTACGCCTCGTGCGTAGACACACATTCCTGAAAGTTTCAACGCAACCCACTTGGTCATTGCTAAAATACATGGATTTTAGTTGACTTGGGTATCCCTCAAATTTGACACATAAACATCTCATCCGTGAGATCGACACATACATCAGTAGGTACACTGGCACAACACTAGAAATATGCAAGATGGCGAAATAAAACAACCTGTTCTGGATGGATAATCAAGTTGACTTTCTCTTCGTATACAACAGTGACCCAGTTGTGCCTCAGGAATTGTCGTCGGCTTTTTAAAAGGTACCCGAAGTTTTTGTCACATCTCTTTGTCACGTCAAGGGTATCCTTATTTTGACGGCGTAAATGATGATGTTAAAAAAAAAGTGCCAGATAGCGAAGATGCGAGCCTTTAATGGCATAGACAGTTTGAATAAAATGACACAGGAATAAAAGTTTGAGTTGGGGTATGAAAATGGGTGCAATAATATTTTTGCACAGTTTAGATGCTGACAGTTTTCACAGGCATGCAAGCACATTTGCAGAGAGCTGTGCTCTGCAGTCCTTCTTAGCAGCATTTGCAGCGTTTTGTTGTACAGCTCTGCTTGCAGGCACACCTCATGAGTTCTCGGCACACGCTGGATACCTCTTGAAAGCTCGTCCAGAATGACTCCCACTTTCCAGCCTTGAACTGCCAGCCCACAGAGTTTGGAAGTCTAATAGGTAGATGGCTCTTCTCAATCTCATGTCCTGCAGCAGCACCTCACTTGTAAGGGGATTATGGTCAATTTGGCAGCTCTTTTTACTAAAGAGGTACCGTCTAGCACTGTTTACACCCAGTACGTTGCTGGTTTTGTCCTACAAATGTACACCAAAAAGCTCTTGTGCTGCCCTGTCAGTGGTACTCAGCTTACAAAGAGGAGCAGACAACCTGAAGAAAGTTTGAGTGACGTCTTCAAATGCTTGCCATACTTCCCAAGCCTTCTGATTCCCCAATACCATTGAAGAACGACATAGTGTCACAGCCTGTAAGGCTATGCAAAATGGGCAGACAGGGTGACTTCTCTTGGCCAATGGCTTTGGCAATGTGGCGATACACTTCACGAGCAGAAAAAAACGCAACACAGCTGGAATGAGAAGCAGACTGTCTGGCCTCCTCTACATCCATGGTGCAGGAAATCAGCCTGTGGTACCCTTCACACAAAAGATGAAAAGTGACATTTTTATTTGAATGTATTTGAATAATGTTTACTATCTCAGAGAGTCGGTCAAAGCCGGGTTAGCAAGTCTTCACACAACAGACCAAAATGAAAGAAAATTGTATTTAATGAATTCGGATAATTCTTACTGTTTCAGGTTAAAAAACAAACAAACACAGTTTCCAGTGACCCAACTGATTCTGGAATCTTTCTGACCGCAACATTTATTCGCTTCAAACAGTCGCTAACAGAATGTTGACCATAGTGAGGGTTCGTACGTTAAACCCATCAAATTCACAGAGGTCGCTTACAAATGATGTGCAAACATGTTCCAATTAATACAAATAAAAAAATCTTACTGTTAAGATGTATTAGGTAACAAACCTTGATACAGTAGTACTAGTGAAATCGGCTCCCTTCTGTGGCACCGGAATAAATGCAGAACGCTTGTTCCCAGGAACCGGCATGTGGTGTAACTCTTGTATATATCCTGTAAAAATAAAATTCACACCAATGCACGGTCAACTTAAAATAAGCAAAAGGATGAGAAACAAGCAACAAACCAAAATTGTAAAACTCAAAGAGCGGTACCTCTTCATTTTTCAAAACCACTTATCTCATTTGATTAGCATACACTGTATGCTTTTGTCTGTTACCTACCGTCTCAGTTTGAAAGTTTGATCACAACACTGTAAAGACATGGGGAGTGGAGTGTTTTTATCTCCAGCTGGTCATCCTACTATCTGGCCTACCCTCACTCAGCTTTTGACTCTACCCCTCCCCACCTTATGGAAGTCCTTAACGTAGGCAGGACTAATCATTTATCATACCATGAACAATCTCTTTCTCCTCGCCTTTTATTCAAAGTTCGTTTAATCTGTTTAAAATCACCAGCGTGGCGATCATGATTTCCTTACTTGTAATCAACAGATAGATCTAGATCTGTCAGCATCACAATCCAGCTTGATGAGCTATTGCAAGATTACTCTGCATTTCAGCGCTTCACCCGATGAATAACAGACCCCAGGGGAGAATTAAACAGTAAAATGATGTGACATTGGTGAATGGATGCGTATTCTTGAAAACTTACCTTCAGAAACGTTGTTTTTGCTCAAATCAAAACACGCAATGTTGCGGAGGCCGCCATCTTGAATTTTCATGCTGCGGATATATAAAATTCTAAAAACGATCAAATTAAATACCAGAACACAAAAATACCCATAAGAGTATTTATGTCATGCATGTGTTATCAGCAGACAACTTCTGGTGCATGGTAAACCATTGAATTTTACATTTGCTGAGTTGGGAATATTTACTGCTGAGCGCTTTTGGTACGAATTTCGTCTGCTGTAAATGCAACCTTTTATTCCCTATCAAAGACAAAAAAAACGATTTCTGAAGTGGCTCTGTATCTGAAATCCCTTAAATAATTATAAGGAACAATACCACAAAGTATGATGTTTGTTGCAAGATGTGAATGATTTATGAGTGCGTCTGCAACATACGAGCCCCACTATGAGGACAATAAGCTTACACGTGGGCGGCGTATGATGCCAAACGTCTTCAATTTCGTTGAGGTAGCCGAACAATAACCATAGGCTGCTATGGGTTTACTTGGGCCCAGCACACAATTACAACTGAACGCTTTAATAAACCTTTAGCTAGTTCGAAACGTTATGCTACGTCGTCTGGTACTCTCCTTAAACCCCGTTTCCGCCAACACGCCTTTCAGAAAGATAATTGCTTCCCACACATGTTGTCATTACACCCCCGGTATAGGGGTGTGTATAGGTTTCGCTCGATGTGTTTGTTTGTTTGTTTGTTTGTTTGTTTGTGTTCGCATATAGATCTCAAGAATGAACGGACCGATCGTCACCAAACTTGGTGAACAGGTTCTATACATTCCTGAGACGGTCCTTTCAAAAATTGGGACCAGTCAAACACACGGTTAGGGAGTTATTGGTGGATTAAAATTATACAAGGACTTATAGAGGGACATCTTAATGGTCAAAGGGAAATAACCATTCTCACTCAGTCACTGCCACCAACTGAGAAGGTTATTTCCCTTTGACGGGGGTGTTTTTCCTACCTCGTAGGAATTTCTTGTTCTACTCTTTTGAGCTCCATGTTTTCTTTTCTGAGGCTGCTGTATTTGAGCAAGATCCATTATTCCTTGGGACAGCTTTTTTCTTAATTCAACGAAAGCTTACATAGACAAAATACCAAAGAAACTACACAAAAAACGAGTTCCTGTGATACCCCTTTTTTATCGGACGAATTAGCTTTGACGTTTTCGTAGCTGTATCATGGCATTATAATGATTCTCTGCTCTCCTGTTTTAGTTTTTCTTCTAATCTCTTTGTTGTTGTTGGTACTTGATTCTTTTGGTTGGTTTTGGTCACCGTCGTTTTCGACACGGTATGATCTGTTACAACTCGAGTGATGAAATTGAATACTTCACAAGTTTTCGGTTGCCATGACATCGAGTTCCCGCCAAGCTCCTAGTTGTTTCTGTCAACCTATCATTTATTACCGATGCAAACTCCACCTTCCTCTTTCCCGGTGGAATATAATTGAATAGGGGCACAGGTGGTGAAGGGGAGGGAACCCGGATGAAACAGTCTCAAATCACCAACACCTTTAAACAAACAAAAAATTTGTTCGCGAAGGAGTGGGGGGGGGGGGGGGGGGGGGGGCCTTGTTTTTCTGTTGTTTCAGTTACAGAGGAACCTGCAGTTGAAAGACACATTTAAGACCAGCCTAAAGTGTCATGAAATGAATATTTGATCGAGATGTAGAACAGAGCGAATTTGGATGGAAGTATTACATGTAAATAGGATGTGACCAGAGAGGTTCATCACGTCAGGTTCAACTGTATTACGCCATAGGATGACGTACGGTTATAAACTTATATCGATTCAGGTCATTTGGCCTCTATGATGTAGACCTTTCGTAAAAGGCGAAGTAATAAAAGTGAACACAATTTTGTTGAGCATCTTGCCGACTTTTTGAAGAGAGAGAGAGAGAGAGAGAGAGAGAGAGAGAGAGAGAGAGAGAGAGAGAGAGAGAGAGAGAGAGAGAGAGAGAGAGAGAGAGAGAGAGAAGAGAAGAGAAGAGAAGAGAAGAGAAGAGAAGAGAAGAGAAGAGAAGAGAAGAGAAGAGAAGAGAAGAGAAGAGAAGAGAAGAGAGAGAGAGAGAGAGAGAGAGAGAGAGAGAGAGAGAGAGAGAGAGAGAGAGAGAGAGAGAGAGATGCTTTCAGTTGCACCACTTTCATCATGCTTACAAGGTTTTACTGCCCTGGCCCTGTGTATCCTTTTACCATGAAAAAAACCTAAGGTTTCGCTTCTCGGACTTGTCTCGATGGCAAAAAGAGGAATCAAGTTTTCGTCAAGCAGACTTAAAATTTGCCGTTTGACAAAGGACATTTTTGTTCACTATGCATGTAATCCCTTTTTCTGACACTATTTTATTTCAGGTAAGAGTGTGGAACACTAACTACTTAATTGTCGCGGAGAGAAGATTCTAATGGCGAATTTGACACTGCCCGAACACACGACGCCCTTTCCAATTCAATTCCCTCTGTCCCACACGATCTGTTTTTACACCCTCGTATGAAAAGAAAGGCATCGTAAAGCCGTCAGCGTTAGACAATACAGAGCTGTTTTTAACACCTCGCGGTGTGTGTGGTAAAAGCCCTCCCCGGTAGTAAAACAAGTGGGAGCAATTAAAAAGGGGGTGACCGGTGTGCGGTGCCTGTCTGTAAGTAACAAGAGCAACTTGATTCCTGTAGGTTGGGTTTTGGAGTGTGGTAACCCGAGCTGGTGAAAATTAGAAATGCCACAGCTTGACTGCTTGCCGTGCAGCGATTATGGGTTTTATTTTTTGTGGGTGATGAATGCGGATGAGGTGTTTTTACACGTAGGTTGTCGGTTTCTCTAGTCGGCGATGGTGTGTGTGTGTGTGTGTGTGTGTGTGTGTGCACGGTGTGTGTGTGTGTGTGTGTGTGTGTGTGCACGGTGTGTGTGTGTGCGCGCGCGCTCGTGTGTTTGTCGTCTCTCAACTGACTGCTTCCAGAATAAAGCAAACAAGAAAGGTTAAATTAGTGTAACGTTTAATTCAGGACAAAACTAAATATTTACTAGAACTTCGACCTTTCGGTCAATTTAGTTGGCAAACCAGAAACCCATCAGACAAAAATACGTGATGCTCTGACTTATCTTAGAATGTGACTGGAGCGACTCCAAGATGCTGGTCGCACAATGAGACACACTTACTTAGTCAGAGAAGCCACGGTCGGTTTCGTTGGAAACGGTGACTCGGGAAAATATGCCTGCCTGTGTATCTGTCTGTGTCTGTGTTTCTTTGTGTCTATCGGTCTGTGCCCCAGGCGGCTGTTTGGCAACAACTTGCTCGAGTAAAACCAAGTCAAAGGCGAAGACATTCGATCTATAGCCCGAGAAACGATGAATCTGGAAAATCTGCACCTTTTGAAAAGGTCGAAACCTGAAGACGGCGAAACGGAGACAGAATGGCCCCATAAGGTTAACAGACTTTTGTCCGGGTCAAGAAGATTCCCCCACACCCCCAATAACAATACCCATCCCCGTGTCACAGTCTGCACCTTTGAAGTGACAAGAACTCTACAATTCTACAGGCCATCGCCTGTCAAACTTCCTGATTCGTCGGCGTCAACTGTCCTTCAGTATAGTCCCCTCGGATCGCCCCAGTGGAAGGAAAAACAAACTGAAGCGGGTTTCTTCAATTTGTTGTTGTCTTCTTCTGATGTCCTAACTTTTCCAGACCCCCTATCGAGAGCGTTGCAGTGTCTGGTGGCCATGTTTGCAAGGATTCGCCCGTTTTGAGAAACGGACTGTCAAAGGATTGACCCGTTTGGCGATATTGTCTGTCACAACAGAGGGAAGAAATTGTATCGTCTGCACAGAAGGCGTGTTTGCGTGCGCCTTGACGAGTCGAAATTGGAACTGGTCAGAATCCTGACATCAGGATGCTGGAAGAATTAGTGTTAAATTGCACGGACTGTTTGCCCCTGGCGAGTGCTGATGTCACTTCAAACCCGTTTACATCAGTTTTTAATTTGTGGGCGTTGGTCCTTCTGTGACATCTTGAAGTAGCATTGTGCACTGAAGACTAAAAGGTTTCATTGTCTTCTGCGAAAATAAGGAACTTAAACGCCTCAAGGACCGAGGGCCGGGTATAAAAGCAGAGCGGCGCGTGGCACATCAGTCTGATGTCCAACCCTTTTCAGAAAACGAGCTTTCATTTGAAATATTATTTTCAAAAATACGGTGTCTATACCAAACTTCAAAACACAATTTTTGTCAGGCGAAAATGTCAAGGTGTACATCACACATGCAACCCCAACAGTGTGTATGATAAGCCCTGGATCACGTACTTTTAGAACAAATTATTCATTTGATATTCGTAAAGATTATGTAGTAGTTGCGATAATGCATGATTAATCTTTACATGTTTTTTGTTTTTTTTCCTTGTGTCGGTTTACGATTGTCATTGTATCCATCTTAATACATATTTAGTTTTAGCAGGGACACATTGTAAGACTAGGCGTCAGCCTAAAATCTCCATCCTTGAGTAATTAAGTTTGTTCGTTCGTTCGTTCGTTCTCTCTCTCTCTCTCTCTCTCTCTCTCTCTCTCTCTCTCTCTCTCTCTCTCTCTCTCTCTCTCTCTCTCTCTCTCCAATTTTGTTCTCACTTTTCATTAACGAATTGGCGGACGAAATTATGCGAAAAGGACGACATGGTATACAACTTATCCCAGATTATATTGAGATATTGATTCTCATGTTCGCAGATGACGTTATTTTGATTTCTGACACTGTGTGTGTGTTACAGAACCAGATAAACGTGCTATACCAAACTGCTTGTAATCTTGGCTTGACTGTTAATTTAGAAAAATCTAACATAGTTAACTTCAGAAATGGTGGTCATATTGCAGCTATTGAAAAATGGATGTATGGCAATAACGTAAGGGAAACTGTGAACATGTATAAATACTTAGGAATTTACTTTTCTACAAGGTTGACATTTTCTCACACGCTGAACGATTTAGCGCTGCGTGCAAGAAAGGGTGTGATTGGTATTTTTAAGGTACTGTGGACTCTAGGAGAAAGATCACCAAACATATTCTTTAAACTATTCGACTCCCAGATCCAGCCCATGCTCAATTATGCGGCAGAAGTCTGGGGCCTTGATGCAGACCATTCACCTATTGAAAAGGTGCATCTGTTTGCCCTAAAGAGGTTTCTGAACACAAGCATGAAAACACCAAACACACTTGTGTATGGAGAAACTGGCAGACAGCCGTTATTTGTCAACACGTTTGTTAAGTCCATACGATTTTGGTTGCGCATCCTGAAAATGCCTAGTCATCGATTGCCACAGAAAGCTTATAAAATGCTGCTTTATTTACACGAACAAAATAAAAGAACATGGGCGTCATCAGTTTGCTATGTGCTATACAAATACGGCTTTGACCAAGTTTGGATTCAACAAGGCGTTGGAAATGAAAATGCGTTCATAACGGAATTCAAGAACAGACTAGTCACATTATACAAGCAAGAGTGGATAGAAACCGTACAAAGTAAAGAACGATTCCTTTTCTATAGCACTTTCAAGTCAGCCTTATCTATGTCTTCATACTTAAATGACCTGAAGCATGTCAAAGCAAGAAACTGTCTGATTAGGTTAAGACTTAGTGTCTCGCCACTCAAAGTGCATCGATTACGACACATTCGGTCGCCAACAGCTGTAGATTACTTGTGTCCATTCTGCGCAAATGAGACCGAAGATGAAATTCATTTTGTTTTGAAATGTCCAAAATATGCTGGTATTCGTGAGTACTACATACCTGCAAAATATTACAACCGTCCATCAAGCTTTAAACTGGCGCTACTTCTAGCGACACCAAACAGATCAATATTACTTAGACTTGCAACCTTCATCATGAACGCGTTTAAAATACGCAGTGAGTGGGGACAGTGAATATGAGATATTGCACGATCTTGTTTTATGTGTATGCTATTTTTGTTGTTTGTGTCGATTGCTTAAAAAATAGTAATAATGTTTTGTTTTTTGGAAACGTTAATGTGATGCTATGTATCAGAAATGCAACGATTATGCATATAACTGTTTGCAGATTTGCGTGTGGAAGGGCATGTGAAGGGATAGATGGAGGGATGAATAGATGGATGACGGATGAATGGATGGACAGACAGACGGATGATTAGATGGA
>NC_090247.1:3752700-3787700 GCF_037325665.1 Littorina saxatilis | reverse complement strand
AGTTGAGAAGCACCAGCATTAACATTTCCTTTTGCTGTAAGAAGTTGTGTTTATTTATTTGATATCCTCAAGTTAGGTTCATCTTTGTTCCAGGAGCTCTATGGCTGGACCATGGATTCCATTGTACAACAGATTGGACTGAAAAATAATTGTGAGTTGAACACAAATGATTCAGCAGGGACTGGCTTTATGAAGTAGCTTGGAGTTTGTAACATTACCTGCTATTCCGACTTGGTCGTGTGACAGACGTTTTCTTCCACACGAGATTACGTTGATTCGGCTTCGTTAGACATCAACTAAAAAGTAATCGAGTGTGGAAGAAAACTCTGTCACACGACCAAGTCGGAATAGCATTTATGTCTCACAGCTTCAACAGAGGAGAAAACAAACACGTTTTGTGTACTCAAGCTTGACAAACCTAAACACAGGAGCAGCCATTGTGGAGAGATCTACTTTTTGACGGAAGTGACCGAACAACTGTGAATGACGTCTCGGTGTATGTGAATGACGTCACAGTCATCGTCACAGTCGGTATCTTTTGAAGCATCGCATTCTTCATGACGTCTTTCTGTGTCTGCATCCGCAAAATGTTTGTTCATTCCGGGATCTTTGTCATCTATGTTCAGAACTCTGTCCTTATAGTTTCAGACTAACAGGCCTCTTGAGCTAGCCACTTTCCAAGGGCAGCTAAATTCGTGTATGGAAACAGTACTGTCGTCTGGGATGCCGTTTTCAGTATTCTGAGCGTTGAAGAATGTGTAAAGAGAAGAAACGATAACAGCAGGAGAAATAAAAGTCGTGTGTTAATTTTTTGGCTTTTGGAGGGACGATTTTTAGTTTGAATCCGTTCTTGCCATGCTCCTAAAGCGTGTAACATACAATCTTGCACACGTTTGCTTTAGTAGTGGCAAAGAAGGAAAGCGTGTGACATTGTTTTATATTATGTTTGGTAATGTCTGTTGATGATAGCAGTGGGTGAGTTTTTGTGTGATCATTTCAGAATCTTCTGTCATAATGATAAGTCAGGTGGTTATTTTGGGGTTTTGTTACCCCCCGCGGGTTAGGGGGAAGAATTTACCCGATGCTCCCCAGCATGTCGTAAGAGGCGACTAACGGATTCTGTTTCTCCTTTTACCCTTGTTAAGTGTTTCTTGTATAGAATATAGTCAATGTTTGTAAAGATTTTAGTCAAGCAGTATGTAAGAAATGTTAAGTCCTTTGTACTGGAAACTTGCATTCTCCCAGTAAGGTAATATATTGTACTACGTTGCAAGCCCCTGGAGCAATTTTTTGATTTGTGCTTTTGTGAAAAAGAAACAATTAACAAGTGGCTCTATCCCATCTCCCCCGCTTTCCCCGTCACGATATAACCTTCGTGGTTAAAAACGACGTTAAACACCAAATAAAGAAATAAAGAAAGGGTTTTGTTTGTTCTATTCTGGGAGTTTTGCTAATTGCACACGCATCTTTGTTGCTTCTGTTTGACGGAGCCACTGGATGCATGTCATAAATTATCATGTACATGTTTCATACTTTATTTTCTTCCACATTTTGTAAATGCAGTTGCAAAGGCATTGACTGCTTGAAGTGCAACTCTTAAAAACTATGATATTTCTAATACAAGACTGGTGTGATGTTATTACAGGTACATACTGCGGGGTGTTCCGGCGACAGGCCTTGGACAGAGGGGCCATGCTGCTGAAGGTGGACAAGATTGTCACAGGTGAGAGGACTAGAATGACCCGCTAGCTTATTTGTTACAGTAGTGTTCTGGACTTTGTTACAGTAGTGTTCTGGACTGTGTTACAGTAGTGTTCTGGACTTTGTTACAGTAGTGTTCTGGACTGTGTTACAGTAGTGTTCTGGACTTTGTTACAGTAGTGTTCTGGACTTTGTTACAGTAGTGTTCTGGACTGTGTTACAGTAGTGTTCTGGACTTTGTTACAGTAGTGTTCTGGACTTTGTTACAGTAGTGTTCTGGACTTTGTTACAGTAGTGTTCTGGACTTTGTTACAGTAGTGTTCTGGACTTTGTTACAGTAGTGTTCTGGACTTGTGATCTGCGGGTCACGGGTTTGCATCCGGGCCGTGACAGACACAGATCAACTTTACATGTTAGTGCAGACTCAGATACGGTAACAACCTGATCAAAACAAAACAATCTTTACCAGAGTCTACACTAACAAAATCCACACATGCATGAATGCACGCACACATGCATTCACGCCCGCACGCACGCAAGCACCCACACACACACACACACACACTGTAACACACACACACACACACACACACACACACACACACACACACACACGTACGCACGCAAGCACCCACACACACACACACACACACTGTAACACACACACACACACACACACACACACATACACACACACATACACACACGAATGACAGGTCTATACCATTTTGAACAAGTCTACACTTCAGCTTTGGAGCACATTTTATTTTCAAGTTTTGCTAAGGCTTTAGTTAGAAAGTTGTTTTTATTTGTATGGACACATGTTCATTTGTACACAATTTTCTTCTGGTTTGCAGGCCACAATGCCGATGACATTGCTGAAACAGTTATTATGAATGGTAAGATTCCAGAGTAATATAAAACTACTTTAGCTAGATAATTTTTGTCTTTGATAGCTTTTTCGCCACATTGGGAATTTAAGTGTCACCAAAAATGGCCAAAGTACTGAAGAGTGAGTTGAAAGTGTGTACCTTTTTACATTTAGTCAAGTTTTGACTAAATGTTTTAACATAGACGGGGGGAATCGAGACGAGGGTGGTGGTGTATGTGTGTGTGTGTGTGTGTGGGTGTGTGTGTGTGTGTGTAGAGCGATTCAGAGAAAACTACTGGACCACAACCATTTGTCGAGGATAGCGTAGGCACCCGGTCTGCTCCCCGCCTAAAAAAGGCCAGTGCCGTTCCGTCTTCGAGGGACTGCGTGGGTTTCATTTCGGAGTTTTCCTTCTCCTAGACGAGTTTCCTTCCATGGATGATGAGCCTCCTCTACCCTCGTTTTGAATTCAGAGTGGTCTTCTCTTAGGATAGCTGCCTGCCAGGGTTGACGAGCCTATCCTGCCCGGCTATTTGACCCATAGCTGGAGGTTGGTTCGTGGGCACCTGGGCGTTTCCACACACCGGTGGGCCCGCATGCCGCACGTCTAGGGGCCAACCTCCTCCGAGTCCTTGTAGTCTAGCCTGGGGCCTTGCGGTACCCAGTTTACGCCTGTCGCCGCGATGGAGGCACTACATAGGGCTTGTTGTGGAGAGGTTATTGTACTGGCAGGAGAGACTGACGCATTCTGCTCTCTTTTCGCATTGTCCTAAAAAGGACAGACGGTGCTAGCCAGCGGTGAGGGCTGAAAGCGAGAAGTGACAAGCACAAGACACTTCGCCAACACACTAGACACGTCACACAACCGTTTGGCAGGCTACTGGACCAATCTTCATGAAATTTCACATGAGAGTTTGTGGGTATAATATCCCCAGATGTTTTTTTCATTTTTTTCGATTAATGTCCTTGATGACGTCATATCCGGTTTTTTTGGTGAAAGTTGAGGCAGCACTGTCACGCCCTCATTTTTGAACCAAATTGGTTGAAATTTTGGTGAAGTAATCTTCTACGAAGCCCGGACTATGGTATTGCATTTCAGCTTGAAGGCTTAAAAATTAGTTAATTAGTTTGCTCATTAAATTTGTCATAAAAATCGAATTTTCTCTAACAGATTTAAAAAATGATTGCATCGTATTCCTCAATTTCTCCTGAGTTCAAAAATATATACATATGTCATGTTTACTCTAAAAATGTGCTCAGAATGACCGAAAATAAGTTAAGTAAGTACTGTGTTTCCGCACTACCCGGAGACAAGCGTGACCCGTCTCTATTTTGGGGTGTGGTTAGTCGAGACTATCTTAAATATAGTCTCGGCGATGACTGTTTATTGTATTTATCTGTTATTTTAATGCCGACAGCTTGACTAAATGTTTTTATATCGCTTCACGCGACTTGTTATTTCTTTTTTTGAGTGATATTGCGCCAGAAGTGTGTAGCAAGAAGGGGACGGGATCAAGTAGACGTTGCCATAGTTTCCATCCCTTCAGCAATATCTATCTCTATGGGGCGGGGATATAGCTCAGTTGGTAGCGCGCTGGATTTGTATTCAGTTGGCCGCTGTCAGCGTGAGTTCGATCCCAGGTTCGGCGGAAATTTATTTCACAGAGTCAACTTTGTGTGCAGACTCTCTTCGGTGTCCGAACCACCCCCCGTGTATACTACATTGGGTGTGCACGTTAAAGATCCCACGATTGACAAAAAGGTCTTTCCTGGCAAAATTGCTTAGGCACAGTTAATAATTGTCTACCATACCCGTGTTACTTGGAATAAGGCCGTGAAAAGTAAATATGCGCCGACATGGCTGCAATCTACTGGCCTTATAAAATTTCATCTCACACGGCATCACTGCAGAGCGCCTAGAACTGTACCCACGGAATATGCGCGATATAAGACTCATTGATTGATAGTTTCCATCCCTTCAGCAATATCTATCTCAAGTGTGCACACAATAGGGGCCCGGTAGCTCAGTTGGCAGAGCACTCGATCTTGTGATCCGAGGGTCACAGATTCAAACACAGGCTGAATGGACACGGGTCAACTTTTATTACAAGCTTATGCAATGTGCATCTTTGTATCTTTGTGTTTGATTGTGTTACAAAACCGCAAGTCGGAAAACAGAAATAATAAAATAAATGTCATTACCTTTATTAATTTTAGGTGCATGGTAACTTACAATTAATAAAGGTAATGCCATTTATTTTATTATTTCTGTTAAGTACTCATTGGTGAGTGAAGCACTATTTTGTATTTACACACTGTAACACACGTCTTGACACAATTTTTGAATTTATTTATTTATTAAGGAGATTTCTATAGCGCATAACTAAAAGCACTATGCGCTTTACAATATCACTAGGTATAAGCACACGCAGAATGCAGGGATACCATTGGGGTCCGAAATCTGTAGCCGACAAAACAGGCTTACCCTGTACCTTGACATATGCCCTGACACCTAGCTGACAGTATTATGTGACCCTCCACCACGGAATGAGTCGCATTTCACCTTTTCATGATTTTCATATTTTTACATTTTCTTAAAGAGGTTTTTATTCTCTATCCAGTGGTGAAAACCGTTTTAGAAAAGAGTGAACACTTTTCGAGTTATAAGCCTGTGACTATGGTGACCCTCACACTGTTACTAGACACCCCCCGGACTTATATTATGCCTAGCGCAGAACCGCGTGAGGTGACATGCGACTCATTTCGTGGTGGAGGGTCACATAATATGTACTTTCATGTGACACGTGTCAGGACAACCAGTGTAAGGGTTTGTGCATTACTTGTGTTTCAGTACTGAGGGGAGATATTGCACGGCTGAGAAGGTGTACGGCAGTCACAACAGTAAGTAAGACTGCAGCAACTAACGTTTTAGTGTACATGTACCACTCTTTTAGGCCAACAGTAGAAAGAAACCTTTCAAGTGTTTCCTTTTGTTTTGTGTGTGTGCTGTTTTTTGGTGTTGTTCAAAAGCTTTTGAAGATGCTTGGGAGAATGTTAGTCTTGGTTGAACATTGAAATAATCCTCAAAAAGTAATCTTCAAAAGGACCAGGTCTTTATATAAGTTTAAAATGCAAAACAGATAAACTGCTTACGTTCCCAAATCAAGAATCCAAAAACAGAAAAGGTCAAAGGATGAAAAGACCAATAGGTCAAAGTTCTTGTGAAGGTTTCATTTTGTCTATAATTAAAAGTTCCATGAACTTAACCTTTTATGGTTTTTTTCCTCTTTTATTTTGGAGTTGAGAATTCACAGGGATGTGTTGCTTTGTGCAGGGCACGGATGGAGCTCTACCCAGGTGTAAGCCATTCAAGTACACATACGAGAAAGACATCGTCATGTGAGTACATGTAGTTGACCTTGAAGTTAGTTTCATATTTGCTTGCATCTTTTGTCTTCTACTCATTGCATATTGGAGGCGGTTGCTACAACTCAAACGAATTGTTAGTTCTGTCTTGACCCCCCGCGGGTTAGGGGGAGTCCCATATTGGTTGGGACGAGAAAGAATTTACCCGATGCTAACCAGCATGTCGTAAGAGGCGACTAACAGGTTCTGTTTCTCCTTTTACCCTTGTTAAGTGTTTCTTGTATAGAATATAGTCAATGTTTGTAAAGATTTTAGTCAAGCAGTATGTAAGAAATGTTATGTCCTTTGTACTGGAAACTTGCATTCTTCCAGTAAGGTCATATATTGTACTACGTTGCAAGCCCCTGGAGCAATTTTTTGATTAGTGCTTTTGTGAACAAGAAACAATTAACAAGTGGCTCTATCCCATCTCCCCCCTTTCCCCTATCCCATCTCCCCCCTTCCCCCGTCGCGATATAACCTTGAATGGTTGAAAACGACGTTAAACACCAAAGAAAGAAAGAAAGAAAGAAAGAAAGAAAGTTCTGTCTTGGAGTTTGTTTTGGCCTTCACTCTTATCTGTGAAAAACTTGCTGACAAAGGCTCAGTGTTTCAGGACACTACTATCTAACAAGCCGTTACGTGGATCAGAAATAATGCATGTAAATGTAGCACAAATTATCTGCAAAGATCACAGCATTTATTGGTGTGAGTTTCCTTACTTTTACAGGTTTGTATATAATGAGTGAGTATGTTAGTGATTGAATGACCTTTATTTGATCAAAAAGGAACAGAGTAACATCATGTATTTCCCGTTGACCTTATAGCTAGTTCCATTGATCAGCTGGTGTAGTTTTACTCAGGTTAACACTTTCTACCCCACCTATGTTGACCAAGGTTTTTTTTTTTTTAGCCAAGACCAGCTGTGCTGCAGCAGGTCACTCAGAATTGTAGTAACTGTGTAGAAACTGTGTAACAGTCTAAGCGGATATATCCGTACCTGGTCAGATAGAGCCATATCAGTGGGTACGGATATATATCCGTACCTGGGAGACAATGAGTTAAAGTGTCTCACAAACCTTAATGCTGTCCCTTCCATCCCCAGGTATGCATTCCACAAGAACCTGACCTACTTCTCCACGGAGTGTATCTACTCTCCCAACGCCTACAGAGGGTTTGCCAGGGCCTACATCAAAGATCTGGAGAGGATTCAGCCCAGTGCTATCATTGGTAAGTTCTTCTTTATCTTCTTCAGCGTGCGACGGTTGTGTCACTCATAGTCTTAGGCCTGCTGATAATTACATGGGTGGGATTCTTCCGGTATATGCCGGAAATCTGGATTCGATAATGGCCTTTTTTTCTCTTTTTTTGTTTGTTTTTTGATTTTGGTTGGGTTGAGGTTGAGGATTCATGACATTTTTCAGTCCCACCCATGTGATTGGTAAGTAAAGCACTATTTAGTATTTACATATGTGACCCTCCACCACGAAATGAGTCGCATGTCACCTTTGCAGGATTTTCATATTTTTACATTTTCCTAAAGAGTTTTTTATGCTCTATCCAGTGGTGAAAACCGTTTTAGAAAAGAGCGAAAACTGTTTGAGTTATAAGCCTGTGACTAAGGTGACCCTCACACTGTTACTAGACACCCACCGGACTTATATTATGCCTAGCGCAGAACCGCGCGAGGTGACATGCGACTCATTTCGTGGTGGAGGGTCACATATCGTCAGTGGCCTTCGAAGACCTCGTATCTTCAAAATCATAGTTCTGAGATAATGAGTGTTTTAAAAATCAAATTCCTCTTCACCAGATCAAAACGTGTAGATACGAGGTTTTCACTTTTTTGTTTTGAACTTTTTTGTTTTGAATTTAAGGAACAATTACGAGGATTTTCAACAGACTCGCAGGGATTCAAACAGACAATACGAGGTTTTCCCGCTAATGTCGCTAATGTCTCAACACCCAACGGCAATATGAGGTTTTTAAAATCAGGGGAAAAAGACCTTTGCAAAATAGATAGAGTTACAAGCTTTTCACAGATGATAGGAAAAAAATCAAGGGACGGAACCATGCAAAAATCCGAAAATCGAAAAAATGTAAGTTACGAGGTCTTCGAAGGCCACTGACGATATACGGCTTGACACACTTTTTTAATGCAGGGATACCGTGTTGGCAGTCGGTACATAGCTGAAATGTATTCAATTTGCTGAAAGCTTTGCCATCATTTTTGCAGCATCATTACACTTTGTTCATGGTGGGGGAAAGGTGATGCCGAGGGCTTTCAAAAACTTCCCCAAATTGCAGACACTTTAAAGGAACAAATACAATTTCTGATGAAAATGAATCCTAGCAACACTACACCTTTGCATGTATGTGTCAGTAACATCCCTGGTTGTGCCCAATGAATGCGTTGAAAATTAAGTGAGTAACCATGCTGAGATAGTTTATATGAGCATGAAAGTCATCACTTTTGCATTTGCACACTAACATTACAAAGCAGCTCAGCTCATGGAATAAGACATTCAATAGCTATTGTCTTGATTGTACGCTACAGTTCGGTGTACGCTGCAGTTCCTGTTCCAACTTTAGAAAATATGCAGTTCTATAGAAGTTTAAATTGTATATGGTTTGTCTGTTTACGAAGCTCATAATTTTTTCTTCTTCTCCTCTTTCAGACATAATCCACAGTGGAGAAAGTCTCTGTGTGAAGAAGGATGTTCGCATGCCAGTGCAGAGTAAGTCTTACAATGTTATGATTTTATGATTTTTGTAACTTCATAATGTTAAAATGTTTAAGAAAAAAAAGAAAAAAAAGTTTGTAATCTAATCTGTATTGAACAATTTGATGAGAATCTAGTTTAATAACATTTAGTTTAAAACCTTGTATAAACCAAAATGTCAGAGTTAGGTCTTTGTGGGTGTGAATACGATCCTGCTGCTCATTTCAGTAACTTTTGCCTGTCATTATACTGAACAAAGATCTGCCTGAATGGCGGGGTAAAAACGGTCATACACGTAAAAATCCACTCGTGCTGAAAACATGAGTGAACGTGGGAGTCTAAGCCCATGAACGGAGAAGAAGAAGAAGAAGACTGAACAAAGATTAATAAGGGCACTGAAGAACATTGAAAGTTCACTTGCTAATATTTCTTTTGAAATCAATCTGTCAACCAATAGATACATTGGAAGTTTGTGTGCCATATGTAGTTGCTGTTCAGTGTGGTTTTAAAAGTTTTGTTGTTGTTCCCTGCTGTCTAATGTTTGCTTCTGCGTGTTCCAGCCACGTGCAGCCGGTGTGGTTACATCTCTAGCAATGAGCTGTGCAAGGCCTGTGTCATGCTGGAGGGACTCAACAAAGGACGGCCAAGGTAACAACTCTGCCAATTTATCTTCTCAATATCTGAAAGAGTCTTAGAATGCGTCCAAGACTGGGGTTTGCTGTTGCTGCCTATGTCTGTTTTTCTTATTGACGGGTCACAGTCGATCTCCCAGGTCAACTTATGCAAAGACCTGCTTGTGCATTATACCCCTTCGTGTGTACACACAAGCATAATAACAAGTGCGCACGGCAAAGATCCTGTTATCCATGTCAGAGTTCGGTGGGTTATAAAAATACCAAGCATACTTCCCCAAAAAGCGGAGTATGGCTGCCTGAATGGCGGGGTAAAAACGGGCATACACATAAAAACCCATTCGTGCAAAAACATGAGTGGAACGTGGGAGTTTCAGCTCATGAACGAAAAAAAAAAGGTCCATAGTCATTGGAGAACTTTGTGTATAATACTGCATTTTTCCGATGACATAAATATTCTAGCTGCACAAAATATGTCTTGTTCTGAGTCAAGCCATGCAAAATATGTCTTGTTTTTAGTGAAGCCAAGCAAAGTATGTCTTGTTTTTAGTGAAGCCAAGCAAAATATGTCTTGTTCTGAGTGAAGCCAGGCAAAATATGTCTTGTTCTGAGTGAAGCCATGCAAAATATGTCTTGGTCTGAGTGAAGCCACGCAAAATATGTCTTGGTCTGAGTGAAGCCATGCAAAATATGTCTTGTTCTTAGTGAAGCCAAGCAAAATATGTCTTGTTTTTAGTGAAGCCAAGCAAAATATGTCTTGTTCTGAGTGAAGCCATGCAAAATATGTCTTGTTCTGAGTGAAGCCATGCAAAATATGTCTTGGTCTGAGTGAAGCCATGCAAAATATGTCTTGTTCTGAGTCAAGCCATGCAAAATATGTCTTGTTCTGAGTGAAGCCATGCAAAATGACTGACAACTGTGCGTGACCCCGAGTATCTCTTGTTGGCTCGGTAGATTAGGCAAATGGCTAGTTCTGTATGCATTTGAGGAATTTCTACTCATCCTTATGTTAAGTGTATATTAGCCTTTCAAACGATTTGATGGCTTATTTAAATAAAGGTTGATATATTAGAAACATAAACTGCTCCCTGTCTTCATTGCACAAGGCATTGAATGATTTATTTACTGTTTCTTGATTTTCAGACTTGGTATTGGCAAAACTCACAAGGAGAGGCGTTTGGTAAGTACACAATCACCATTTTGATCGTTATTGAGAAATGATTGATAAGTTCAAAGATCTCGGGTTTAGAATTCGAGTCAGAGCAAAAAAGCTGTTGTCCTTGCCCAAGGGAGACAACCATGGATTTGCAAATGTCGTAAATATGAAGTGCTGTATTTGATGGGTTATTTCCCTTGATCCGTGGTGGTGTCAGGTAATTTTCAGGACATTCGGAATGGAGTTGCGTGCCTTCTTTCTGTAAATGTGTGGGTTTTTAAAAGAGAGAATGTCTGTCTGTGTGTGTGTGTGTGCGACTATAAGGCGTTTGCAAAAAGCCAGGCATAAGACATAAAGGAGTGGTAATGATGGCTGATAATGTATGAACTCTGGGTTACCGTACTTTGCAGAACGTCAACATCAGTCATGAATATTGGTTTCAAAAGTTGCATTTTGTTACAGTTCAACGAGGAACTAGCCCGCCAAGCCGCAGAAGCAGCAGCAACAAACTGTAATGAAACCACCACCACCACCACAACAACAACAACTTTCACCAACAGCAAAGTCTGCTGTGGTGGTAAAGGTGCCTGCGGAAGCATGGGGGGCAGCGGCCAAGCCCCTGAAATGTGTGGTTCAAATCTCCAAAGCAAGAGTGAATCAGACTGTGTGGGTAGTGTGAGTCCCAGTGGTGGTGGTGGCGTGGCAGAATGTGCCAACTCTCTGAAGAAAGTGCGGATAGGTGTGCCGACCGCCAAGCCCAATTTGTTAGAGTTTTGAGGCGTTTCGTTTCATGGTTTGAATCTCCTTTTAATTTTCTGGAGACAATGAGTATTTTGTCGCTGTAATTCGCTAACCTTGTATCTCATTTTTTGAGGTTTTGGAACTAAAACAATATTAAGCTCCCTTATTATGTTGCCCATGTGGAGATAAAAGCTCCAACTGCTTTCTAAAGTGAAATAAAGTTCTTGAGAAGACAACTCGTATCTTTGTTTCTTTGAAGTAGGCGGCAAAAAAACCCTGCTCAAGTTAAACTAACGAGGTTTTTGTGCCACACTTTGACGGAAATTAGGTAATAATATAAAAGATTGGTTCCTGCAGTTGTAATTTTAGCTTGTATAAAAAAAAACGTCCTATATACCACTTCTGGATGACTCCTTTGGATAAAAAGCTCCTATATCTCAGTATTTTCTCAATTGAATGGAATATCATTAATAACTGACATTAACTCATTGGAGTCTCACCCAATTGGCCGTTTCGTTCCCTCAAATCGCACTGTTTTTGGCATTTTATAAAAAATCACACACACACAACCACACAAAATAACAACATAAAACAAAATGTATCAGAAAGAATGATATGTGATCTTTATGAAAACCCTAACCTTATAATTGAGGCTGTTGATCCAACTGTGTGACGCTTAATCCAATATGGTATCCAACAGGGGGTCAAACGAATGTTTTGAGCGACGCCATGCTGTTTCGGCAAATTGACTACGTCGCAGTCCGCACAGAAAAACCACGGCGGCGACAAACCAACGCTAGTAGTTAAAGGGAAGCAATTCCTTTGAAAATGAACGTACTTTCAGTTGCCAGTTATGTCCCTTCAATTTTCGTCGCTTCCAACGTATAAAAAAATAACCAATCGTGCCGGCAATATAAAGCATGCACGCTTTTAACGTGGTAGAAATGTTCCGGCGATTTTGATTCGGCATGACTCGAATGAGTTAACACACATTAATAATGGTATTGCACTGTTTTAAAGAAAATATTAAAGGCACAGTACGCTGTTGTGTCCATCCTAGTCCATTTCCAGATCCATGTTAATCAATCTCGTATGATCTCGGAAGAACCGAGAAGATAGCGGCCATTGTTAAACGAGGAGAACACACGTGGACCGGGAATAAAAAGCATCCCACTTGAACACAGAAGCTGTGTCATCGTCTTGCACTTTGTTGTATGCAAGAACACAACATACGCCTCCCATAAACCATCACAGATACTGTCAGGCTTTTACACACAGTACAAACACCCTTCCATTTGAACGCTCACCGAAGGGGAACATCCTAGGTGCCCTACGTAAAGAGCGAGCAATTTTCAAAGAATTAATTTTGCGGATTGTCTGATAACAAAATCGGACCGTGGTGCGTTTTGGCGCTAGACCTAACTTTTAAAATCCAGATAATAAATTGACAGCTTGCTACACAAACATTCTTAAATGTGCGTGCATGTGTGTGTGTGTGTGTGTGTGTATGAAGACATGTGTACTTGAAAGTGTATTTATGAGTGTATATGTGACCCTCCACCACGAAATGAGTCGCATGTTTCTGCGCTGGGCTTAATATAAGTCCGGGGAGTGTCTGGTAACAGTGTGAGGGTCACCTTAGTCACAGGCTTATAACTCAAACAGTTTTCGCTCTTTTCTAAAACGGTTTTCACCATTGGATAGAGCATAACAAAACTCTTTAGAAAAATGTAAACATATGAAAATCAAGCAAAGGTGACATGCGACTCATACCGTCGTGGAGGGTCACATATGTCCATGAAGGCGCACACGTCATGTATGGTGTGTGTGTGTGAATATATGCATGCTTGAAAATGTGTTTATGAATGTGTATAATGTGCTCGGATGCGCACATGTCATAATGTATGGTCCTTTGTGTGTGTGTAAAACAGTACATATCGTCATTGTAGTGGAATGTTATTCGTTTTAAACCGCTTTTCAGGAGAAGGGCAAAATTGATTCTTTTTATTATGAAATATTGTTTATATTTGTTCCTGGTATGAATAGAAAGATAACAGAATGTTAAATCATGCATTGTCCATCATGCATTGTCCATCATGCATTGTCCATCGTGTATTGTCCTTCATGCATTGTCCATCATGCATTGTCCATCGTGTATTGTCCATCATGTATTGTCCATCATGCATTGTCCACCATGCATTGTCCATCGTGTATTGTCCATCATGTATTGTCCATCATGCATTGTCCATCATGCATTGTCAATCATTTTAAGACAATATTTTTAATGGAGAATGATTTACTTAGTCTAAAGCTAACATCGCCAAGAATCGAGTTACGACAACATTCCAGGATGACAACGATATGGGTGATGTGGAAACATGATGGTTTATGGAGTGAAAGGGGGTTTGGGTCGAGTTTTACAGTCTTTGACATTTTAAAGATTGTAAAGTTGTGTTCACGTATATACTGTACATGTATTAACAAATACTGAAGATGGAAAAAAATTGAGTTTCTAATGAATAAAACATTTTGAAAAACAGAGACAAAGTTGATCGTTGAACAGTTTCTTGTGATAAAATAGTGTTTGCCTCTGAGGTTGTCTTGAGTCCTTGTAAGTCAGAATAAAAATGCCAGATGAAATGCAATAAAGAAGGTTAACGGCACACTCAGCCTCCCGTAAACTATCAGTTTCTGGCCACAGACACTGTCAGGCTTTTACACACAGTACAGACACCCTTTCGTTTAAACACTCACCGCTTGAGAACATCCTACGCGATCTTTCATCTCAGGTAAAAAAAAAATCAAGTATAAACAGTTCAACTTACGACGCTTAAAGGCACAGTAAGCCTCCCGTAAACCATCACAGATACGGTCAGGCTTTTACACACAGTACAAACACCCTTTCATTTAAACACTCACCGATTGAGAACATCCTAGGTGCCCTCCGTAAAGAGCGAACAATTTTCAAAGAATTTATTTTTGCGTGGTTTATCTTACCCCTGAGCCATCGTGAACCCGTGTGATCCAGTTTCCCTTTTTCACAATATAGTCGTCAGTTAGTCATTTGAATGCGACTCGATGTGAGCTTATTTACAATAGCACGTTTTTATGCACGAAACAAACGGCTGTGGTTCACAAGAACTCTAGTATAGCGATGGCTTTTGACTGTTGAGAGGAACGGCGATATGCATAAACCGTCGTCTGCTACGACCCTTGCGTGACCCTGCTTCCGGGCTTTTCTTTTTTCAAACTTTCACCACTTCGAATTGTACTGATCTTGTCTTGATGAAAAAAGAATTCTTTTATGATTAAAGAATGTTTGTGTAACAAGCTGTCAATTTATTATTTAGATTTTAAAAGTTAGGTCTAGCGCAAAAACGCACCACGGTCCAAAAACATTTTGATAATCATCGATTCACGGCTATCGCCAGTTTACATCGATAAAATGAGACCCGAAGGGAAGTAACTCATGTTTGACCTGAGTCATGTTTGACCTGGTTTGGATGGGTCCAAAAAGTGCTCGAGACAATCTGCAAAATTAATTCTTTAAAAATTGCTCGCTCTTCACGTAGGGCACCTGGGATGTTCCCGTTTGGTGAGCGTTCAAATGGAAGGGTGTTTGTACTGTGTGTAAAAGCCTGACAGTATCTGTGATGGTTTACGGGAGGCTTACTGTCCGGGCGTGATTTCCGGTATTGAATATTCATAACAGCCGTCCAGCACCAAAACGAGGCGCCATTGTTGTAGAGGACCAAGTCCACGAAAATAAATTCTTTGAAAATTTCTCACGCTCGACAGAAAGCAGCCAGGATGTTCCCGTTCGGTGAGCGTTCAAATGGAAGTATGCTTGTACTGTATGTAGACGCTCGGGGAGCTCTGTGATGGTTTACGGGAGGCTTACTGTGCCTTTAAGTTCAACATAACCGGGTTATTGTGTATAGGCAAAAAGCACATAGTTCATAATAGCTTGGTGCAGATGCGGCCCCCCAACCCCCGCATTTTATTTGATTTTTTTCCCCCCTTCTGTTTACATTTAGTCAAGTTTTGACTACATGTTTTAACATAGAGGGGGGAATCGAGACGAGGGTCGTGGTGTATGTGTGTGTGTGTGTGTGTGTGTGTGTGTGTAGAGCGATTCAGAGTAAACTACTGGACCGATCTTTATGAAATTTTACATGAGAGTTCCTGGGTATGATATCCCCGGTCCTTTTTACATTTAGTCAAGTTATGACTAAATGTTTTAACATCGAGGGGGGAATCGAGACGAGGGTCGTGGTGTATGTGCGTGTGTGCGTGCGTGCGTGCGTGTGTGTGTAGAGCGATTCAGACTAAACTACTGGACCGATCTTTATGAAATTTGACATGAGAGTTCCTGGGTATGAAATCCCCGAACGTTTTTTTCATTTTTTTGATAAATGTCTTTGATGACGTCATATCCGGCTTTTCGTGAAAGTTGAGGCGGCACTGTCACGCCCTCATTTTTCAACCAAATTGGTTGAAAGTTTGGTCAAGTAATCTTCGACGAAGCCCGGGGTTCGGTATTGCATTTCAGCTTGGTGGCTTAAAAATTAATTAATGACTTTGGTCATTAAAAATCTGAAAATTGTAAAAAAAAATAAAAATTTATAAAACGATCCAAATTTACGTTTATCTTATTCTCCATCATTTGCTGATTCAAAAAACATATAAATATGTTATATTCGGATTAAAAACAAGCTCTGAAAATTAAATATATAAAAAATATTATCAAAATTAAATTGTCCAAATCAATTTAAAAACACTTTCATCTTATTCCTTGTCGGTTCCTGATTCCAAAAACATATAGATATGATATGTTTGGATTAAAAACACGCTCAGAAAGTTAAAACAAAGAGAGGTACAGAAAAGCGTGCTATCCTTCTTAGCGCAACTACTACCCCGCTCTTCTTGTCAATTTCACTGCCTTTGCCATGAGCGGTGGACTGACGATGCTACGAGTATACGGTCTTGCTGAAAAATGGCAGCTACTTGACTAAATATTGTATTTTCGCCTTACGCGACTTGTTTTCATTTTTCTCGATTTTCTCAGCTCAGCTCCTTGCCATCTGCATGTCGCTTGTTCATCTCAACCTCAAGAACACTCCTCCTATATTCTCTGACTCCAACGCTGCCGTTGAAGCATTAAGAACTAACAAAAGATCAAAAAGACAGGATCTTGTCATTGCCATAAAGGAGCTGGCAAATAAGATTATAAAAACAGGAAGCGTGAACGTGCCTGGCAACGAGAGAGCAGACAAAGCCGCTAAAGAAGCTGCCCAAGGCATAGGCGCCTCCGAGGTAGACCTGCCATTGTCTGCTTCTGAGATCAGTAGCCTTACAGACTCTCTTCTCTGGAGAGAATGGAGGAACAAATACATGCACACGGCTATAAGCTCTGGCTGGCTCATCCGGGAAGCCCCATCAAAACAGATGAACACCTATAATGCATGCCCACGTGTAATAAAAAGGATTAACCGCCTAAGGGCAGAAGCTGGGAACTACCAATTTCTAGAGCTTAAATGCACCTGTCAATCCGACCTCAGCATTGCTCATTTGACTTTGGAGTGTGATTTGAACTCGTTTTCAACCCCTGACTCAGTTTATAAACTCGAACAGAAATATCCTGCCAAATACCCCAAATGAAAAATTAAGCTAGCTTTTAAGTTTTAATAAAAAACTTGGGTGGCAAGGTCGTAAACTGAAGTTCAACATAACCGGGTTATTGTGTATAGGCAAAAAGCACATAGGCCTAGTTCATAATAGCTTGGTGCAGATGCCCCCAACCCCCGCATTTTATTTGATTTTTTCCCTCTTCTTTTTACATTTAGTCAAGTTTTGACTAAATGTTTTAACATAGAGGGGGGAATCGAGACGAGGGTCGTGGTGTGTGTGTGTGTGTGTGTGTGTGTGCATGTGTGTGTGTGTGTGTGTGCATGTGTGTGTGTGTGTGTGTAGAGCGATTCAGAGTAAACTACTGGCCGGATCTTTATGCGCTTTATAGCTTTCTACAACACTGGCCTTCATCAATAGAAGAAAACCGTCCACTTCACACCAGATATCCATCCACGATAACTTTACAGTGGTACCTGTGATGAAAGGACAGCATTAAGACCAGCCAAAATTCACCCTACATTACGGGTGGC
This sequence comes from Littorina saxatilis, assembly GCF_037325665.1. NCBI lineage: Eukaryota > Metazoa > Mollusca > Gastropoda > Littorinimorpha > Littorinidae > Littorina > Littorina saxatilis. Next base: position 3,770,310 of record NC_090247.1, on the reverse strand, counting down.
CTGCCATGGCAGGTACAATTATTACAGGTAATAGAAAACGGGAAAACAAAATATCGTTATTAGGAGTCGTCTGCCGCCAGAATGGCCTACTTGCATCACAGGTTCAACTGCCATTTGTGACCCTCCACCACGGAATGAGTCGCATGTCACCTCGCGCGGTTCTGCCCTAGGCTTAATATAAGTCCGGGGAGTGTCTGGTAACAGTGTGTGGGTCACCTTAGTCATAGGCTTATAACTCAAACAGTTTTCGCTCTTTTCTAAAACGGGTTTCACCACTGAATAGAGCATAACAATCTCGTTATGAAAATGTAAAAATATGAAAATCAAGCAAAGGTGACATGCGACTCATTCCGTGGTGGAGGGTCACATTTACGCAAAAATGATATACATAAAAGTCATCGTGCATGGGAACATCAGACACTGTGCAGAAATTCTAGATGCCACATTCAATGGGTGTTTGTTTTTCAGTGGTTCTGGTTTCCTCTTTAATGTTGAGGAATCCAAAAACATAACATACAATTCTTGTTTTTATATTTTTAATGTTAAGGACAACGACACACAACCCCGTGTTTCTCCAAGGAGTGTCAAGAATGGAATTAAACAGAGGTCACAGCTTACCGGATTGCGAAATTCTCGTTTAAACTGCATTTCTTTACCTCGTCTGAACAATATCATTGGCATGTTCAGATAATTCCCTGCAAAGCCTTTTAATCTGCTTTTCTCCTCACACGGTGTCTCTTACCTTGCCTTTATAACAAAAAAGCGCATTCGTTTACTTTTTTTTTACACGTTAAAGGCACAGTAAGCCTTTAATTGACATACTGTTAGTCGTTCAGTGGAGGCTTACTGTGCCTTTAATTGACATACTGTTAGTCGTTCATTGGAGGCTTACTGTGCCTTTAATTGACATACTGTTAGTCGTTCAGTGGAGGCTTACTATGCCTTTATTTGACATACTGTTAGTCGTTCAGTGGAGGCTTACTGTGCCTTTAATTGACATACTGTTAGTCGTTCAGTGGAGGCTTACTATTCCTTTAATTGACATACTGTTAGTCGTTCAGTGGAGGCTTACTGTGCCTTTAATTGACATACTGTTAGTCGTTCAGTGGAGGCTTACTGTGCCTTTAATTGACATACTGTTAGTCGTTCAGTGGAGGCTTACTGTGCCTTTAATTGACATACTGTTAGTCGTTCAGTGGAGGCTTACTGTGCCTTTAATTGACATACTGTTAGTCGTTCAGTGGAGGCTTACTGTGCCTTTAATTGACATACTGTTAGTCGTTCAGTGGAGGCTTACTGTGCCTTTAGTTGACATACTGTTAGTCGTTCAGTGATCCTCCCTTTTAAGACCTCTACAAATCTGAAGACAAAAATGTCATGAAAAGGAGGTAATCTTACATTGGAAGGTTGGAAATAGAACAAGTCGCGTGAAGCGAAAATACCACATTTAGTCACTCTGTGGAACTCACAGAATGAAATGAACAGGCTGCAGTCCTTTTTCCATCAAACTGTAATAGCTTTGTTCCCCGCAAAACTTGACTAAATATAAAAAGGGAAGACAAATAAACATCTTAAAAGGTGCCTGTGTATGTGTGGGTGGGTGGGGGGGATGATTTTAAAAACACCTGAGCCACTAACATGAGTTAGATCTCAAACTAGTGGCTTTGATGTCCAACATGGGGATGGGGGTGGAGAGAGAGCTGCATGCAAGTAATTACGTAAAGCAGATGACCTCCCTTTCGAAACTCGGTTCTCTGCTGAACAAAGAATAATTTATGTTCATGGGCAAAAACTGAGCGATATATCCTGTTTCGTTTTAACATTCATATTAGGCACGTTTCAAAAACAGAAAAAAATACTTCGTACTTATTTGCATTTCGCATGTATGGTGTATATCAGAGTTGGGAATCCATTTTCCCCCGTAGAATATAGCGTTTTACACTTTTTATAGTATTGGGATTCCCTTCTCCATTACACTTTATAACCTTCGTGGTTGAAAACGACGTTAAACACCAAATAAAGAAAGAAAGAACATTACACTTTAAAGATTAACACACACACACAAACAGATTAAATTAATTGGACCAAAAAACCCCCACAATGATCAGCAACTTTGAAGTGTCCCTGCTATCTCGTTAGCTTTTTTTTTTTCTTTTTTTTTCTCCAAAATTTTAATCAATCAATAAACACGTGATAACAAACATGGTAACTGTGTGTTTTCTGTTTGTACACATAATTTCTCATTTACATGCTTTACCTTAAATCAGAGACAATAAACAATTTGTTTCTAATTAATAAAACGTCAGACTAACGAAATCTCAAAACAACATGATTTCCAAAAATAATTTCCAGTGTTAATCGTGAATCGTTTTTTTAAAAAATGCTTACGCACATCTTTGCGATTAAAATAATATGATTAATCTTCTTCATATTTTTGCTGTTACTTTTAATACCAAAAAGCACATCTGTAACATTCAACCTAATTCTTTCGCCAATGTTTACTAATATGTACATTTCAATATATTTCCAAAACCTGAGCACGGTTGGGCATTCAAAGAAAAAATGCTCCAATACATCAAGTTCATCCTCACAATATGTACAGTTTTTATCAGCCTTCACTTTCATTTTACACAATAAAATATTAGTTGGATAAATGTTTTGCAATATTTTCCAATGCAGTACACGTAATCGAACTTCACTAGTGACAGTGGCTGCTAAGTTCCAATTCTTTTCGTCAATTTCAAATCCTAACTTTCTTCTCCAAAATCCTTCTGAACAGGGTGGGCTGTATTTTTTTCCTACGAGAATCTTTCGAATTTCTTTTACTGATCTCACTTTTTTTTCCACAAAAGGTCGGAATGTCACAGACTGAACAATTTACATCGTCTATAGCTACATTTCTTAAAAGGAGATGTACAGCTGTACGAACAACATTGTACTCAAGCAATCTATTTGCAGTGTAGCCAGTTCTTTCACACACTTCTTCATAGGTAGCAAAACGTCCATTCTCACACACATCGCTCACATACATAATACCATCCAAAAAAGTGTCAATTTTCAAGCTCATGTTACCCTCATCAATTTTTCGTTTATACAAATCAGCAAAATACGTTGTTTGGACGAGAATAATATCCTCTTGCGTTGTAACAATTCGTCCATTATCAACTTTCCATCTTCTTCTTCTTCTTCTTTTCGATCGCCGATCACACTGGAGTCCAGATCTTGAGATATAATTAGTGGTCCTCTGCAGCGCAGCCACTGGCCCGTACAGCTTGTTGTGCAGGGACTCCGGCAATGGCCAGATTTCCTCTCTCAGCACCTGGTGGTTCCTGCAGTCTTGCAGGATGTGGGCCGTGTCCTGCTCTGCTTCTCCACAAGAACACATGGGGGAGGGCACAACATGCAGCTTCTTGTGGAGATGCTGGTTAAGTCTGTTGTGTCCCGTTCTCAGGCGGAAGATGACCAATGCATTATTTTTGCATTTGCTCTTGCCTTTTCTCACCCAAGAAAAAAAAGGTGTGTTCCTCCATTGAACTCTTGCACGCACCTGTGCTGCACGAGATTTACGCTGCTCTAACAGTTCTAACTGCAGCTTGACCTTCTGCCGTTTACCTTGCGTTTGAATACAGTCAGGGGAGATCCCAAGGGCTTTATCCAACTCATTTAATTCTCCATACAATTTTGCAACATCCTTTTTAATTTCAAAACTTTTAAGCTTACTAACATTTTGGGAGAAATCCTTGATTCTCATTTTCAATAATTCCCAACCAAGTTGACAATCCTCTTCATCATCAAGTTGAAATGTGTCAAACATTTTGTTCATTTGATCAACAAAGCTCACATCATGTAACATAGAATTATTAAATTTCCAATAACCCTCTCCTCTAACGACATCAGCGAGTTTAATATGAATACTATGTACAGCCTCAATGATCCGACGTCACAACAGAGATTATGTCACAATCAACAATCTTTTCAAACACACTTAAACTACTAAAAACGTAGTCAAGTCTTCTTGCCACAAATGGAACATATTTTGACCATGTAAATTCTTTTCTATCTAAATTATGCATTCTCCATACATCGTATAAATCACATTCATTCACCAGGTCATTAAATTGTTTCACAACAACATTTGAATGATTCTCTCCACTTATTATGTCGAGCTCATTGCTCATGACACAATTAAAATCACCACACAACACTATATCACCATCTTCCTTTTTTATATTTAGTCAAGTTTTGACTAAATATTTTAACATCGAGGGGGAATCGAAACGAGGGTCGTGGTGTATGTGCGTGTGTGTGTCTGTGAGTGTGTGTAGAGCGATTCAGACTAAACTACTGGACCGATCTTTATGAAATTTGACATGAGAGTTCCTGGGTATGAAATCCCCATACGTTTTTTTCATTTGTTTGATAAATGTCTTTGATGACGTCATATCCGGCTTTTCGTGAAAGTTGAGGCGGCACTGTCACGCCCTCATTTTTCAACCAAATTGGTTGAAATTTTGGTCAAGTAATCTTCGACGAAGCCCGGGGTTCGGTATTGCATTTCAGCTTGGTGGCTTAAAAATTAATTAATGACTTTGGTCATTAAAAATCTGAAAATAAAAAAAAAAATAAAAATTTATAAAACGATCCAAATTTACGTTTATCTTATTCTCCATCATTTGCTGATTCCAAAAACATATAAATATGTTATATTCGGATTAAAAACAAGCTCTGAAAATTAAATATATAAAAATTATTATCAAAATTAAATTGTCCAAATCAATTTAAAAACACTTTCATCTTATTCCTTGTCGGTTCCTGATTCCAAAAACATATAGATATGATATGTTTGGATTAAAAACACGCTCAGAAAGTTAAAACAAAGAGAGGTACAGAAAAGCGTGCTATCCTTCTTAGCGCAACTACTACCCCGCTCTTCTTGTCAATTTCACTGCCTTTGCCATGAGCGGTGGACTGACGATGCTACGAGTATACGGTCTTGCTGAAAAATGGCAGCTACTTGACTAAATATTGTATTTTCGCCTTACGCGACTTGTTTAACATGTCTGATACATCTGTAAAAAATTTAAAAAAATCATTTTCTCTCTAGACTCGTTGGGTGCATTTATACATTTGCGATAATCAAACTTTGGTTATCACTACCAATCTTCACAGCAAGAATGCGCTTCGTTTCACACACGATCTTTACATAATTACATACAAACCCTTTTTTCAATAATATAACCTGTCCCGAGCTATGCACGGTACTTTCGCTGTAAAACAGATCACCACCCCACTCTCTCCTCCATTCTTCACTGACATCTTTAGTAATATGCGACTCTTGCAAACAAATGACATCATACTTTTTGCTTCTGAAAAACGTAAACAAACTTTTCCTTTTTCTTTTGGTTCTTAATCCTCGAGTATTCAGCGAGAACAATTTCATGTTACAAGCCATTGTCAGTGTCCAGTATCAGTGTCAGTTCTTGTTACACAGCACGTGCGCTAGTTGTCACTCGCATCAAGCCGTGCGTGTTTCTCCACGCCTTCTGTTGTTGGGGAACCGAGTGCTATCTCTTTAGCTATTTATTTTGCACTATTGCAAGTTCGTTAAGTGCATGACATGATCACAGGTGCCAGCAGGACTAGCATTGCAACTGTCCGTTTTATTTTTAAATTCACTCCGATTTCATTGACATTAAGAATTGACAGGTGTAATTGGATATACTCTAAATCCTTTGACTTCCGCGACATGTATACCTGAAAAGAAATAGATATATTTGTGCTAGTAGCTTGTATGCCATGCCCTCACACCTGCGTACTTCGGATTGGGACTGCTGCAGAGACTTACTCTAGATCAGCAATCATCTTCGAGATGTCTTCCTTTCCTATCACCTATGTCCCCCCCACCCCCCCCATCCGTCCCGCCACCCCCCGCCCCCTCCCCCCTTCCCTCTCCTCAGGTGTTGTTGCATCGGATAATGATATTTTCCTTCCAGTGTATGACGTCTGAACAGCCAGCACGTATCTCAGTTTCCAGGCCGAAGGCACGCTCCTTCTTTTGAACACAGTTCGGTTCAGCATCTCAGATCTAGACTTTTTATTTTTTTATGTTATTTTTTTTTTACGTGGGATAAGACCATCTAGACACTTGGTCACACACCGAAACTCAACACCATGACTGCTTGCTTTGGTGAGTTTGATTTTTAATGAATTAATTAAAAATGTATTAACAAATTCCAACTGGGAACAGAGAGCACCCAGGCTGTTCATTGTTGGGATGTGACCAAGCGGAGTCATGATCTTATTCCATGTAGCACCTAGGCTGTTCATTGTTGGGATGGGACCAAGCGGAGTCATGGTCTTATTCCCTGTAGCACCCAGGCTGTTCATTGTTGGGATGTGACCAAGCGGAGTCATGATCTTATTCCATGTTGCACCCAGGCTGTTCATTGTTGGGTTGGGACCAAGCGGAGTCAATATCTTATTCCACGTTGCACCCAGGCTGTTCATTGCTGGGATGTGACCAAGCGGAGTCATGATCTTATTCCATGTAGCACCCAGGCTGTTCATTGTTGGGATGGGACCAAGCGGAGTCATGATCTTATTCCATGTAGCACCCAGGCTGTTCATTGTTGGGATGTGACCAAGCGGAGTCATGATCTTATTCCATGTAGCACCCAGGCTGTTCATTGTTGGGATGTGACCAAGCGGAGTCATGGTCTTATTCCATGTAGCACCCAGGCTGTTCATTGTTGGGATGTGACCAAGCGGAGTCATGATCTTATTCCATATAGCACCCAGGCTGTTCATTGTTGGGATGTGACCAAGCGGAGTCATGATCTTATTCCATGTAGCACCCAGGCTGTTCATTGTTGGGATGTGACCAAGCGGAGTCATGATCTTATTCCATGTAGCACCCAGGCTGTTCATTGTTGGGATGTGACCAAGCGGAGTCATGATCTTATTCCATATAGCACCCAGGCTGTTCATTGTTGGGATGTGACCAAGCGGAGTCATGATCTTATTCCATGTAGCACCCAGGCTGTTCATTGTTGGGATGTGACCAAGCGGAGTCATGATCTTATTCCATGTAGCACCCAGGCTGTTCATTGTTGGGATGTGACCAAGCGGAGTCATGATCTTATTCCATGTAGCACCCAGGCTGTTCATTGTTGGGATGTGATCAAGCGGAGTCATGATCTTATTCCATGTCAAAGCCTGGCAAGATCTGAGTGTGTCTTTAATAGGAGATAATTAAGTGCATCCATCCTATTGGAAACATATCAAAACTGAACTGGGTGTTTTCTATGCAGATAGGGTATTTTTGTGTGAATTAAATTCTTAATTAACACTAGTGTTAAATTAATCAATTCAAAACTTCCGCACTCAGCTCTTCATAGTGGTATGTGTCCAAATGGAAAGGATGCTGTTATTCCTTGTAAAACCTTAGACAGATCTGTGATTGTGCACATGGCCGTTCACACCGGAACAAATGTATGTTTTAAAACTCGAAAAAAAGAACGAAGAAAAAAGAACGTGGCAACTTGAAAATGTCCATGTTATCTATTCATTTATTTATACATTGTATTCCCACTGCTACATGCCCATGTTATCTATTCATTTATACATTGTATTCCCACTGCTGCATGCCCATGTTATCTATTCATTTATACATTGTATTCCCACTGCTGCATGCCCATATTATCTATTCATTTATACATTGTATTCCCACTGCTGCATGCCCATGGGAGGCCTCAGGTGCCAGCGAAGACAAACATTGCAAGATGCTATGTTATTTTCATGTTCACCCCCTACTCTATGAAATTAACCGTATTCTTGGTCATTAATTTTGATAGGAACGCGGTATTGGATACACTCTTTATCCTTGTAGGTATCATTTCGGAGAAATCAATATATTTGTGCAAGTATTCTTTGTCTCCACACCTGCGAACTTAATTTGGACTGCGAGTGCTGCAAAGATCTACTGTGTAGTGTGTTAGCTTATACGCCCGATGGGTCAAAAGCCAACATAAAATCTTGAATAAAAGCTTGCAATCATCTGAAAGGTGACCTTCCTTCCCACTCACCGCGCCTTTCTCCCGCCATCTCCCGCACACATCCCAACCTCCCTCTAAAGAAAGTTTATGTATGCATGTATACCTTCAGAGAAATAGATATATATATGTGCTGGTAGTCAATATCTCCACACGTGCGTACTTTGGATTGCGATTTCTTCAAAGGTTTCTTTTCTTTCTAAATTTGCAATCCTTGTAAAGACGCTTGGTAGTGAATATCTTCACACCTGCGTACTTTGGATTGCGATTTTTTCAAAGTTGTCTTTTTTTTTTTAATTTGCAATCCTTGTAAAGACGCTTGGTAGTGAATATCTTCACACCTGCGTACTTTGGATTGCGATTTCTTCAAAGGTTTCTTTCTTTCTAAATTGTGACCCTCCACCACGGAATGAGTCGCATGTCACCTTTGCATGATTGTCATATTTTTTACATTTTTCTAAAGAGTTGTTTATGCTCTATCCAGAGGTGAAAACCGTTTTAGAAAAGAGCGAAAACTGTTTGAGTTATAAGCCTGTGACTAAGGTGACCCACACAGTGTTACCAGACACTCCCCGGACTTATATTTAAGCCTAGCGCAGAACCGCGCGAGGTGACATGCGACTCATTTCGTGGTGGAGGGTCACAATTTGCAATCCTTGTAAAGACACGTGTCTTCTGGTGAAAACAGTCACGCAAACCAACAAATATCTGCAGCCAGGCTTAAACACGCAACGTAAGAGCATCCAAAAGATCCTTCCACACATACCGAACATCAATAATATGCCTGGTTTCTATGCAGAGTCGGGTTTTATTGCTCAATTAATATTGCAACTGACACCAGTGTGCGAACTTTGGAATGTGATAAATGCAAAACATTACTGTAAATTCACAATCAAAAAACAAGAAAGGTAGGCTGTTGGAACGTTTGTTATGGACAAAACAATACATTCACAGATATTTCGACCCAACGGTCTTTTAAAGGCACAGTAAGCCTCCCGTAAACCATCACAGATACTGTCAGGCTTTTACACACAGTACAAACACCCTTCCATTTGAACGCTCATCAAACGGGAACATCCTAGGTGGCCCTACGTAAAGAGCGAGCAATTTTCAAAGAATTAATTTTGCGGAGAGAATGTCAGAGACAATTATTATATGAAGTCTTATATCGCGCGCGTATCTCCAGACTCGGACTCAAGGCGCAGGGATCTATTTATGCCGTGTGAGATGGAATTTTTTTACACAATACATCACGCATTCACATCAACCAGCAGATCGCAGCCATTTCGGCGCATATCCTACTTTTCACGGCCTATTATTCCAAGTCACACGGGTATTTTGGTGGACATTTTTTTATCTATGCCTATACAATTTTGCCAGGAAAGACCCTTTTGTCAATCGTGGGATCTTTAACGTGCACACCCCAATGTAGTGTACACGAAGGGACCTCGGTTTTTCGTCTCATCCGACCGTGATGCGTTTTGGCGCTAGACCTAACTTTTAAGATCTAAATAATAAATTGACAGCTTGTTACACAAACATTCTTAAATCATAAAAGAATTTTTTTTTCATCAAGACAAGATCAGTACAATTCGAAGTTTTGAAAGTTTCAAAAAAGAAAAGCCCGGCCGGAAGCAGGGTCACGCAAGGTCGTGGTTCTCGTAGCAGACGACGGTTTATACCTATCGCCTGTTCCTCTGAACAGTCGAAAGCCATTTCGTGCATAGTCAGAGTTAATTAATAACGTGCTATTGCAGATAAGCTTACAGCGAGTCGCATACAAATTACTAACTGACGACTACATTGTGAAAAAGGGAAACTTGATCACACGGCTGGGTTCACGATGGCTCAGGGGTAAGATAAACCACGCAAAAATGAATTCTTTGAAAATTGCTCGCTCTTTACGGAGGGCACCTAGGATGTTCCCGTTTGGTGAGCGTTCAAATGGAAGGGTGTTTGTACTGTGTGTAAAAGCCTGACAGTATCTGTGATGGTTTTACGGGAGGCTTACTGTGCCTTTAAGTGAACAGACAAACGATTCATTCGCTCGGCTTCCTGACGAGTGGGCGAAAACTGATTCTATCAAGAGAAGTTTTGTGTGAACATTTGTTTTTCTGTTCACTTAAAAGACCGTTGGGTCGAAATATCTGTGAATGTATTGTTTTGTCAATAACAAACGTTCCAACAACCTACCTTTCTTGTTTTTTTTATTATTCTGAATTTTGGAACGTTGACAGTCTCCTTGTTTTTGGATTTGTAAATTCGCAGTCATCTTAAAGATACCTTTAAGCCCGTGTAAAAAGTCACGCACGCAAACACACATCTGCAGCCAGGCTTACACCTGAGAGATAAGAGCATGCTTACACCTGAGAGATAAGAGCATGATTACACCTGAGAGATAAGAGCATGATTACACCTGAGAGATAAGAGCATGATTACACCTGAGAGATAAGAGCATGCTTACACACTAAACAGTCAACAGCCTCTTTGCTTTCTGCGTCGGGGGCCCGGGTAGCTCAGGTGGTAGAGCACTGGACTTGTTATCGAGAGGTCGCTGGTTCGAATCCGGGCCGGGACGGACACGGGTCAACTTTATGTGCAGACCCAGAGACGGTATCCATCTCCCACCCCCGTGTCACCACAATGGCACGTTAAAGATCTTGGTCATTCTACCATAAGTGCAGATGGCTGATACCACCTAAACCAGACCAAACTACTGGACCGATTTTTTTATGAAATTTGACATGAGAGTTCCTGGGAATGATATCCCCGGACGTTTTTTTCTTTTTTTTGATAAATACTTTTGATGACGTCATATCCGGCTTTTTGTAAAAGTTGAGGCGGCACTGTCACACCCTCATTTTTCAATCAAATTGATTGAAATTTTTGTAAAGCAATCTTCGACGAAGGCCGGACTTCGGTATTGCATTTCAGCTTGGTGGCTCAAAATTTAATTAATGACTTTGGTCATTAAAAATCTAAAAATTGAAATAATTTTTTTTTTATCTATAAAACGATCCAAATTTACGTTCATCTTATTCTGCATCATTTTCTGATTCCAAAAACATATAAATATGTTATATTTGGATTAAAAACAAGCTCTGAAAATTAAAAATATAAAAATTATGATCAAAATTAAATTTCCGAAATCGATTTAAAAACAATTTCATCTTATTTCTTGTCGGTTCCTGATTCCAAAAACATATAGATATGATATGTTTGGATTAAAAACACGCTCAGAAAGTTAAAACGAAGAGAGGTACAGAAAAGCGTGCTATGCAGCACAGCGAAACCACTACCGCGCTGAACAGGCTCGTCAGTTTCACTCCGTTATGCACAAGCGGCGGACTACGGTCATTGTGAAAAAATGCAGTGCGTTCAGTTTCATTCTGTGAGTTCCACAGCTTGACTAAATGTAGTAATTTCGCCTTACGCGACTTGTTTGTTTCATCTCTTAGGGTACGATGTGCGCGAGTGTTGTATGCGTGTGCGTGCGTGTGTGTGTGCGTGAGTGTGTGTGGGTGTGTGTGGGTGGCTGCGTGTGTGTGTGTGTGGGTGGGGGGGTGTGCCTGTGTCTGTGTCCGTGTGTGATTGTGTGGGAGGTGGGTTGTCGTGTGGGTGTGCGTTTTCTGCGCGTGAGTTTTTTTTCTGTTTTTGCAGAGAGAGGGAGAGAGAGTGCGAGGGGGGGAGGTAGAGAGAGAGAGAGAGAGAGAGAGAGAGAGAGAGAGAGAGAGAGAGAGAGAGAGAGAGAGAGAGAGCATTCGCGTTTTTATACTGACCGGCCCAAAACTGTAAATGAATCGGAAATTCTCTGCTAGCTGCACCCCAACATGGAAGCTGGGGTAAGAAAACTTACTCCTACGCTTTGATACACGACGTTCAACATTCACAATTTCGTATGCAGTTCCTCGATCGGTACGTTTCAAAGATTGTCAAAGCTATTCTTAAGATTTGGACAAATTTGCACCTCAAAATGCTACTAAAATATGCACGAACGTTGTTGTTAACGATCTGCCACATTCATTTACTCCCTCGCAGTGTCAACATTTCTTTACATGGGAGGAAGAATCCGTGTGTGAGAGCGAGGTTTGTGTGTGTGGCCGAGAGGGACAGGGAGAGAGAGAGAGAGAGAGAGAGAGAGAGAGAGAGAGAGAGAGAGAGAGAGAGAGAGAGAGAGAGAGAGAGAGAAAGTGTGTGTGGGTGTGTTTGCAAAGATGGTTATATTCATTTCTTCTGTAAATTATATCACCTTTGTCTAAAGGGCTTTTAAAGCTGAGGACAATAAACTCTCAAAGCGTTAAAAGCGTCCCTGGAGCATTCGTCACGATTTTATTGAAAGTGAACTGCAACGCTGGCTAAATTATGAGGGTCAGCTTGTGCTCATGCCAGAGGGATGCTGAAATTGAAATGAATTTCGTGAAAGCAAAACCCGCTTGGGATCTCCTGGCCAAATGACGAAGAATCGCAACTATTCTGCAAACTCTATGCATTGAAAGCAAATATGTTGACATATCCGTAGGGTTCGTTCATTTGTAGATAAGTGTGATGATTAGCCTACTTTTGGGCCAAGGAAACCCACACAATAACAAAAACAAGCAAACAAACAAACACACAAATAAACAAACAAACCAACAAACAAACATACACATATATAGTGCCAGCGTGTGCGTATGTGCGTATATATGTGCGTGTGTGTGTCTCTTTTTGTTCGTTTCTCTTTCTTCTTTCACTTTTGCTCTACTGTCATTCCTTTCAATACTACGTGACAAACGCGGGCGCGCACGAATGCCGCGTTGTATAGCTGTCATCGTATTTCAACACTTCTTACTGTTTCCTAACATATACGGACCAGGGCTCCGGTCATAAAATAGTTGTGGGTCAGCTCTCGCGTGCGTGGGCAGCGTCCAATAACGTGACCATCGTGCGACTGTCGTAGAAAACCTTCTGGTCAGTTCCTTTGGGATAGTCGCTTGACCATTAGAGTCGTTTTTCATTCAGGAAAAACGTACTGAAATGTGAGGAAGTTTTTGTGAGTCGTGGGAAAGTACGGTACGACAAGACAAGACATATTCTTTATTCGACAAGACAAATTATTTAATTACGAAAGTTTCGTTATAAGCAAACGTTTTTGTGTGGTTTTTTTTTTACGTGTTTGTTTTTCTTCCACATTTTGATCAATCAATAAACAAGTGATAACAAACATAGAATCTGTTGGTTTTGTTGTTGTTGTTTGTTTTGTGTATGTTACAGTAAACTCTCAAAACCAGGAAATTTGCGAAATCCCTGAACTTTTCAGTAAATTTGTGAATTTCCTGTTTCACTCAGGGATTTCACAAATTTCCTAAAAATTCTAGGAAATTTGCGAATTTACTGATTTCAAGGGGCAGGAAATTCGCAAATTTACTGAAACACATTTGAAGGGAAACAATGCTTTGTTGGTTGCTTGTGAACCATTTAATGATTCTGGTTTCCTTATATTAATGCAAGTTAAACACTCATATTTCTCTCTCTCTCTTCTCTCTCTCTCTCTTATACTGTCATGTTTCCCATAACGTTTAACATAAAATCTGAACTAGTACATTAAAAGGTACATTGTGACACTCATAATGCAGTGCGTTCAGTTTTATTCTGTGAGTTCCACAGCTTGACTAAATGTAGTAATTTCGCCTTACGCGACTTGTGTTTTGTTTTCACTGTCTGCTTGTCTGTCTCTCTTTGATCTGTCATTCTCTCCGTCTACCCAAATGTCTTTCTTTATACACCCCCGGTATAGGGGTGTGTATAGGCTTCGCTCGATGTGTTTGTTTGTTTGTGTTCGCATATAGATCTCAAGAATGAACGGACCGATCGTCACCAAACTTGGTGAACAGGTTCTATACATTCCTGAGACGGTCCTTACAAAAATTAGGACCAGTCAAACACACGGTTAGGGAGTTATTGGTGGATTAAGATTCTACAAGGACTTATAGAGGGACATATTAATGGTCAAAGGGAAATAACCTTCTCAGTTGGTGGCAGTGAGAATGGTAAGGACGGGGGTGTTTTTCCTACCTCGGAGGAATTTCTTGTTGTGTTTTTTTTTTACGTGTTTGTTTTTCTTCAACATTTTGATCAATCAATAAACAAGTGATAACAAACATAGAATCTGTTGGTTTTGTTGTTGTTGTTTGTTTTGTGTATGTTACAGTAAACTCTCAAAACCAGGAAATTTGCGAAATCCCTGAACTTTTCAGTAAATTTGTGAATTTCCTGTTTCACTCAGGGATTTCACAAATTTCCTAAAAATTCTAGGAAATTTGCGAATTTACTGATTTCAAGGGGCAGGAAATTCGCAAATTTACTGAAACACATTTGAAGGGAAACAATGCTTTGTTGGTTGCTTGTGAACCCTTTAATGATTCTGGTTTCCTTATATTAATGCAAGTTAAACACTCATATTTCTCTCTCTCTCTTCTCTCTCTTTTATACTGTCATGTTTCCTAAAATGTTTAACATAAAATCTGAACGAGTACATTAAAAGGTACATTGTGACACTCATAATGCAGTGCGTTCAGTTTCATTCTGTGAGTTCCACAGCTTGACTAAATGTAGTAATTTCGCCTTGCGCGACTTGTTGTGTTTTCTTTTCACCGGCTGCCTGTCTGTCTCTCTTTGATCTGTCATTCTCTCCGTCTACCCAAATGCCTTTCTTTTTACACCCCCGGTATAGGGGTGTGTATAGGTTTCGCTCGATGTGTTTGTTTGTTTGTGTTCGCATATAGATCTCAAGAATGAACGGACCGATCGTCACCAAACTTGGTGAACAGGTTCTATACAATCCTGAGACGGTCCTTACAAAAATTGGGACCAAACACACGGTTAGGGAGTTATTGGTGGATTAAGATTCTACAAGGACTTATAGAGGCACATATTAATGGTCAAAGGGAAATAACCTTCTCAGTTGGTGGCAGTGAGAATGGTTATTTCCCTTTGACCAACGGGGGTGTTTTTCCTACCTCCTCGGAGGAATTTCTTGTTCCTCTCTGTTTGTCCGACTGTCTGTTGCTCTTGTCTTTCCTCCTAAATTCTTCTTCCCTTCCTTCCTTCCTTCCTTCCTACCTTCCTTCCCTTCCTTCCTTCCTTCCTTCCTTCCTTCCTTCCTTCCCTTCCTTCCTTCCTTCCTGCCTTCCTTCCTGCCTTCCTTCCTGCCTTCCTTCCTTCCTTCCTTCCTTCCTTCCTTCCTTCCTTCCTTCCTTCCTTCCTTCCTATCTTCCTTCCCTTCCTTCCTTCCTTCCTTCCTACCTTCCTTCCTTCCTTCTTCCCTTCCTTCCTTCCTTCCTTCCTTCCTTCCTACCTTCCTTCCTACCTTCCTTCCTTCCTTCCTACCTTCCTTCCTTCCTTTCTTCCTTCCTTCCTTTCTTCCTTCCTTCCTTCCTTCCTTCCTACCTTCCTTTCTGTTTTTACATTTAGTCAAGTTTTGACTAAATGTTTTAACATAGAGGGGGAATCGAGACGAGGGTCGTGGTGTATGTGTGTGTGTGTGTGTGTGTGTGTGTGTGTGTGTGTGTGTGTGTGTGTGTCTGTGCGTGTGTGTGTGTAGAGCGATTCAGACCAAACTACTGGACCGATCTTTATGAAATTTTACATGAAAGTTCCTTGGAATGATATCCCCGGACGTTTTTTACATTTAGTCAAGTTTTGACTCAATGTTTTAACATAGAGGGGGAATCGAGACGAGGGTCGTGGTGTATGTGTGTGTGTGTGTGTCTGTCTGTCTGTCTGTGCGTGTGTGTGTGTGTAGAGCGATTCAGACTAAACTACTGGACCGATCTTTATGACATTTTACATGAGAGTTCCTGGAAATGACATCCCAGAACGTTTTTTTTTCGTTTTTTCGATAAATGTCTTTGAAGACGTCATATCCGGCTTTTTGTAAAAGTTGAGGCGGCACTGTCACACCCTCATTTTTCAATCAAATTGATTGAAATGTTGGCCAAGCAATCTTCCACGAAGGCCGGACTTCGGTATTGCATTTCAGCTTGGTGGCTTAAAAATTAATTAATGACTTTGGTCATTAAAAATCTGAAAATTGTAAACAAAATTTTTTTATAAAACGATCCAAATTTACGTTCATCTTATTCTTCATCATTTCTTGATTCCAAAAACATATAAATATGTTATATTTGGATTAAAAACAAGCTCTGAAAATTAAAAATATAAAAATTATGATCAAAATTAAATTTTTGAAATCAAGCTAAAAACACTTTCATTTTATTCCTTGTCGGTTCCTGATTCCAAAAACATTTAGATATGATATGTTTGGATGAAAAACACGCTCAGAAAGTTAAAACGAAGAGAGGTACAGAGAAGCGTGCTATCCTTCTCAATGCAACTACTACCCCGCTCTTCTTGTCAATTTCACTGCGTTTGCCTCGAGCGGTGGACTGACGATGCTACGAGTATACGGTCTTGCTGAAGAATTGCAGTGTGTTCAGTTTCATTCTGTGAGTTCGACAGCTTGACTAAATGTTGTATTTTCGCCTTACGCGACTTGTTTCTTTTTTTCGATAAATACCTTTGATGACGTCATATCCGGCTTTTTTTAAAAAGTTGAGGCGGCACTGTCACACCCTCATTTTTTAATCAAATTGATTGAAATTTTGGCCAAGCAATCTTCGACGAAGGCCGGACTTCGGTATTGCATTTCAGCTTGGTGGCTTAAAAATTAATTAATGACTTTGGTCATTAACAATCTGAAAATTGTAAAAAAAATATTTATTTTATAAAACGATCTAAATTTACGTTCTTCTTATTCTTCATCATTTCGGTCCGGTGTCAGAATAATGTGACTGGGTGAGACATGAAGCCTGTGCTGCGACTTCTGTTTTGTGTGTGGCGCACGTTATGTCAAAGCAGCACAGCCCTGATATGGCCCTTCGTGGTCGGCTGGGCGTTAAACAAACAAACAAACAAACAAAAGTGAATGGGTCCCAAAGAGACAAATAGGTTGGCGGGACAGGAAAACCCCCTAAACAAGAAATTCCTCCGAGGTAGGAAAAACACCCCCGTTGGTCAAAGGGAAATAACCATTCTCACTGCCACCAACTGAGAAGGTTATTTCCCTTTGACCATTAATATGTCCCTCTATAAGTCCTTGTAGAATCTTAATCCACCAATAACTCCCTAACCGTGTGTTTGACTGGTCCCAATTTTTGTAAGGACCGTCTCAGGAATGTATAGAACCTGTTCACCAAGGTTGGTGACGATCGGTCCGTTCATTCTTGAGATCTATATGCGAACACAAACACACAAACAAACACATCGACCGAATCCTATACACACCCCTATATACCGGGGGTGTAACAACCAGCTACACATTTTAAGGGTCATCAACTCTATCGCCACTGTGTCTTCTCGACGTTCGATTCCCCAAAGTCAAGAAAAAGTCCGAATTGCGTGCCAAGACAAAACCTTGTGGTCGAGTAAGCTGATTGTCACCCAGCTTGTCAGACCGACTGAGTGATTGTTTTTTCCCCTCACTTTGGTTCTTTAAAAGATTGAATCGTCTGGCTGCTAATTG
>NC_090247.1:3700200-3750200 GCF_037325665.1 Littorina saxatilis | reverse complement strand
GTCAAATTTTCGTCCGACAGTCGCTAACTTCTTCAAGATGGTAATGGTATTACCTCCCCCATCAGGAAATGAATAATAACTCTCAAAGTAGTTAGTTCGGATTAAATTTCAAAGCCATCAAAAGAGTGGAATGAAAGGTTCAACTACAAGAGAAAATTAGTGTACGCAAACTAATCCCAATTTTATCCTGGAGGAACGTAGCAGGCAACAATAAAGTTTTTGTCAGCGACCACAGTCATTAAAAGCTCGTGACCCCACGTGCAGGGCCGTTGACCGATGTCCAGTCTATCTGAAAGAGCCCTTTAGGAATTTCGCTGTCAGGTCTTTCTTTGACGACGTTTAGGATGAAGCGGTCAGGTTCAATTTGACCGACTTTGACCAGATCTGCCTGCTGCTTGGGGTAACGTGTTGACTGTGGGTCAACGATTCGAGATAACCTACTGCGGTCAGAGAAAAGAATGGTTGGGTGGGGTTGGGTGGGGTGTGGTGGGGTGGGGTGGGGTGGGGTGGCGTGGGGTGGGGTGGGGTGGGGTGGGGTTGGGTTGGGTGGGGTGGGGTAGGGTGGGTTTGGGTGGGGTGGGGTGGGGTTGGGTTGGGTGGGGTGGGGTGCAGGTAGGGGGTGGAGGAGGATGGTGAGTTGGGGATGACGTAACACATTTGAAACAGTATTGACAGTATGGGATGAAGATCAGGAAACAAAACGTTTCGCAGGTGAGGGGAATATCTTAGTGAGTTACTTATGCCTTGCAAAACAGTTATCAATCAATCAATCAATAGGAAGCTTGTATAGCGCGTATTCCGTGGGTACAGTTCTAAGCGCTTGAAGAGTTGTCAACACAGGACTAACAAAGAAACTAACATCTACAGACGGACACGCACCCTATCACACACTAGCAAACCCTGATAAACATACAACAAACAACTGTTTAACAACAACAATGTACACATCAATAGGTAGGTCCAAACAAAATAATATTAAGCACAAAGAAACAGAGCACAGCACAAGAATGTCTTTTGGGGCACAACATATCACGTCGAACATGAAAGTCGCAGCCAGCTACGGTAAGAACTGAGTCTTCAACCTACTCTTGAACGCGTCAAGAGAGGGGCTCTGGCGAAGCTCAAGCGGCAGGGAGTTCCAGACGGGTATTCATCTAGTATATAAATATATAGAGATAGATGACAGTGGATTTTTTGATAAATAGATTCGACCTTTGCACTTTTACAGTGAGGACAACTTACGGGTACATGCAAGGAAAGCGTTCTGGACAGTGCAGTGACCTTCTAAAAATAGTAACGGGAATATCTGAAGGTGCTTGGAAGGAAGGGAGATAAACGCGCAAAACACTGGAGAAGATAAGGAAGAGTTACTGGGAATGGATCTGGGAAGATGAACAGAAAAACCAAAATCGGTTCAGCGCTGCGCGGTGCGAGCACGTGTTGAAAATTCTCATCGACCAGGTTGTGTCCGGGGTCAAGCTAAATATGCCCACTAAATTTGAAGCAGATCCATCGAGAACTTTGGCCGTGCATCGCGAACACACACTCACACACACACACACACACACACACACACACACACACACACACACACACACACACACACACACACACACACAGACAGACACAAGTCGTATATATATATATACTAGATGATTACCCGCTTCGCCGGGTACCGGCTTCGCCGGGAAGAAGTAGAGCCGAATACCAGGCTGCGCCTGGGACCCGGCTTTGCCGGGTGTACGCCGGCTTAGCCGGCGCACGAAGGAAGGAAGATGTGACAAATGGATTTGTACATAATTCAGTATTAAAAGTATTTATGTACAGATTGGCTTGCCATACTTTTAGTTAGCATGAGTCGACTGCGTGATCGTAGTGTCACCTGTTGAAATAGTGAGCTGATTTTTGTGAACTGTATTGTCATTGGCTACTATTGACCAATGAGAGAGAAGATGACTAAAATATGACAACCTTGAAGTGGCCATATTGATATTGGGTAGAACATCTCAGATCGCTCTCGGGAGAGGGTGTGTTTACTCTACACTGTTGTAAGATGTTTCTCAAGGAGCAGTGAGTCAACTGTTTAGTGACTCCTGTTGGAATGAATCTGATATGATTCAAATGCTGTGAATACAGGTATTTATTGAATTGTATTTTTGTTCAGTAACCTTAACTTGTGAAATGACTGTGAGAGTCATGTTGTGAAATGGGTTGGAAAGCGTGAGCTGTTGTCAGCCATTTTTGAAAAGGAGTGTTGTATGTTCTTTTGTAATGAAGTCACTTGTAAATGAGCTGATGTAAATAATATAACAGCATAAGTTAGTTGACGGATAATTGAATAATATTGAGAAAGAATGGAAGTATTATTATGTGGAGAAGTTTATCTAAGAATTGAAACTTACGGTAGCATAAACTTTCTACACAGCATCCCGGTGGGAGCAGGACGCGCTCGACCGAAGGGTAGACGAGATGAGAAGAGGAGCGTCCCCTCCTTGCTGCCAGGACGAGTAGAGTCGGCGCAGGGTTGTAAAGCAGCGCTGGAGAACTTGTATCCGGTGGAACCCCACCCCATATCACCATGAATGTCGACATGTCATGGGTGTGATATGGTGCAAGTGTCGGACCCGCTGATTCGTGAGTAAACAGAATTGTGCGACCTAGGAGAGTGTGCGCACCCACAGAACTGTGTGTGTAGAAAAGGATTGTGCGAATCCAGAATAACTTGTAACCACTGAACTGTGAGTTGACAAGTGAGGTAACCAGCTAAGTTGTGTAGAAAAGGATTGGACGAATCCAGAATAGTGTGTGCGGCCACTGAATTGTGAGTTGACACGTGAAGTAATTAATTAAGTATGGGTGATCCTTGAACTGAGAGTCAACAGGGACGACATCATCGAGGGAGAGGCTTTCATTTCATCCTACTCAAGCTTATGTTGTATTGAATGAAAGAGTCTTTTGAGTGAATGTGAGAGATTATATCTATATTTTGTTGTGATAAATGGTGAATACTTGTTATTGCTTGAATATAGGTACGAGGGCAAAGGGCAGAAATTGTGTTCAATCTTTGTGCCTTGTTTGAGTGTTGTGTGTGTGTGTGAGACGAGAGTTTGTAAACAGAGTAGCACACGCATTTTTCTGTTAGCGAGCATAAACACACACAGACAATTACACGAAAAACCCTTCGTAACAGGAGATAAACGCGCAAAACACTGGAGACCTTCTAAAAATAGTAACGTGCAGTGACCTTCTAAAAATAGTAACGTAGTAACGGGAATATGGATTGACGCCACACGAAGGAAGGGAGATAAACGCAAAACACTGGAGAAGATAAGGAAGAGTTACTGGGAATGGTGAAATGAATAGAAAAACCAAAATCGGTTCAGCGCTGCGCGCGGAGAGCACGTGTTGAAAATTCTCATCGACCAGGTTGTGTCCGGGGTCTAGCTGAATATGCCCACCAAATTTGAAGCAGATCCATTGAGAACTTTGGCCGTGCATAGCGAACAGACACACAGACACAAGTCGTATATATATAAGAAGAAGATATAGATAGAAGATAGATAAGACCATCCTTCCACCTGGACTTATACCAACAATCAACAGCCTGGAGGATTTCTTCGCAGAGCGGGAATTTGTGATTTAATCCAGTTCTTAGAGGGCAGCAGTGACAATCTGTCATATATATATATGTGTGTGTGTGTGTGTGTGTGTGTGTGTGTGTGTGTGTATTTTAGTGTGTGTGTGTGTGTGTGTGTGTGTGTATGTGTGTGTGTGTGTTAGTGTGTGTGTGTGTGTGTGTGTGTATGTGTGTGTGTGTGTTTGTGTGTGTTCGACTCGTCGGCATTATACTTGTCTCGTCTAAATATCGGGCCCTATTGCTACGCTGAAAACACAATAGCTGTTATTAATAAGTGTCCATTATTATATTATTGTATTATTATATCATCACAAATGTCCAGTCTTTACAGGTTTAGGATGTTGATTGTTGGTATGTGTTCAAGTGTAGGGTCTATAGAGATACGGATACCCCATATGTTCTGGCTAGATCTGAAATGGTGAGCCAAACCGTTTTACGGGAAGGACTCTGCCTTTAAGATTCGTTTAATAGTACAAGGACTGGGTGGCCGAGTGGACTGGGTGGCCGAGTGGTAACCACTTGCGCTCGGAAGCGAGAGGTTGCAAGTTCGACCCTGGGTCAGGGCGTTAGCAATTTTCTCCCCCCCCCCTTTCCTAACCTAGGTGGTGGGTTCAAGTGCTAGTCTTTCGGATGAGACGAAAAACCGAGGTCCCTTCGTGTACACTACATTGGGGTGTGCACGTTAAAAGATCCCACGATTGACAAAAGGGTCTTTCCTGGCAAAATTGTATAGGCATAGATAAAAATGTCCACCAAAATACCCGTGTGACTTGGAATAATAGGCCGTGAAAAGTAGGATATGCGCCGAAATGGCTGCGATCTGCTGGCCGATGTGAATGCGTGATGTATTGTGTAAAAAAAATTCCATCTCACACGGCATAAATAAATCCCTGCGCTTTGAATATGTGCGCAATATAAATTGCATAAAAAAAATATAAAAAAAATCCCTGCGCTTAGAACTGTACCCACGGAATACGCTCGATGTAAGCCTCATATTGATTGATTGATTGATTGATTGATACATCCTCGGTTGTAAGCCTATATCTAACGTACGACACCTTCAATGCGAATGTTGGATAACCTGTGCAAGGGAATATAATGTCAAGTGTAAACATTACACGATAACGGCTGGAATAACCGCTGGAATAAGGAAGAAGGAAGCATTGTGTTGCATTGTGAAAGTGTAATATCAGATGAGAAAATAATATGGATCCGTTACGGGGAACGGTGTCATGTTGCGTTTAATTTTCCTCAAGGTTTTTCTACGCAAGAGAACGTTTATCGAGTGCACATGCAAAACAATAAACAAAACAAAAATATTGTTCAGTTTTCAGTTTGATTTGATTATACCACACATTCCGTATCAACGGGGCAATAATTGCTTTTTTATTTTGCTTCTTAGGCTAGGCTTACAAGTCCCTTTCGAGTGCTCAGAGAGAAAGGGAGATTTTTCAGTTCTTAGTTTTGATTTGATAGATCCGTAAAATGAAATAGTAATTGCTTTCTTTACTGGTCTCTCTTGTTTGCCTCTAGAAAAAAATGAAGCAATAATGACTTTATTATTTTGCTTCTTACAAGTCTCTGATATGTGACCCTCCACCACGAAATGAGTCGCATGTCACCTTGTGCGGTTCTGCGCTAGGCTTAATATAAGTCCGGGGAGTGTCTGGTAACAGTGTGTGGGTCACCTTAGTCACAGGCTTATAACTCAAACAGTTTTTGCTCTTTTCTAAAACGGGTTTCACCACTGGATAGAAAATATGAAAATCATGCAAAGGTGACAAGCGACTCATTCCGTGGTGGAGGGTCACATATGTCCTCAAAGAGAAAGGGACTTGTTTCAGTGTTTAGTTTTCCAATGATTATACATTCCGTCAACTGTGGAGTAACAATTTATTTATTTATTTTATTTACGAGGATTTATATCGCGCACGTATCTCACCACACAAGGCGACTCAAGGCGCATGTTACCTATTAATGCCGTGTGAGATGGAATTTTTTACACAATACATCACGCATTCACATCGGCCAGTAGATCGACTGTCTTTAGGCGCTGCATCCACCTTTCACGGCCTATTATTCCAGGTCACACGGGTATTTTGGTGGACATTTTTATCTACGCCTATACAATTTTGCCAGGAAAGACCGGAAAGACCCTTTTGTCAATCGTGGGATCTTTAACGTGCATACCCCAATGTAGTGTACACGAAGGGACCTCGGTTTATCGTCTCATCCGAAAGACTAGCACTTGAACCCACCACCTAGGTTAGGAAAGGGGGGAGAAAATTGCTAACGCCCTGACCCAGGGTCGAACTCGCAACCTCTCGCTTCCGAGCGCAAGTGCGTACCACTCGGCCACCCAGTCCTTATAAATGGAAGGGTGTTTGTACTGTGTGTAAAAGCCTGACAGTATATGTGATGGTTTACGGGAGGCTTACTGTGCCTTTAAGCAGGCAGTCTAATCGGACGTGGTACCCTAATATGCGCACTCTGCTGATATGAACACGTTCAAATATACCCGGTATAAGTCGCACAGCACACATTCCAGTCACGCGCTGAAAGTTGCTGGGAGGTGGACATTGATTTTAGATATCTGAGTTGTTTTTGGTGTGTGTGTGTGTGTGTGTGTGTGTGTGTGTGTGTGTTTGTGTGTGTGTGTGTGTAGAGCGATTCAGAGAAAACTACTGGACCAATCTTCATGAAATTTCACATGAGAGTTTGTGGGTATAATATCTCCAGACATGTTTTTCATTTTTTCGATTAATGTCCTTGATGACGTCATATCCGGCTTTTTGTGAAAGTTGAGGCAGCACTGTCACGCCCTCATTATTGAACCAAATTGGTTGAAGCCCGGACTATGGTATTGTATTTCAGTTTGAAGGCTTAAAAATTAGTTAATTAGTTTGCTCATTAAAGTTGTCATTAAAATCGAATGTTCACATACAGATGTAGAAATGATTGCATCGTATTCCTCATTTTCTCCTGAAATCAAAAATATATACATACATGTCATGTTTACTCTAAAAATGTGCTCATAATGACCGAAAATAGGTTTAAGTAAGTGAGCACTGCGTTTGCACGTTACCCGGAGACGAGCGTCATCCGTCTCGGTTTTTGGGTGTGGTTAGTCGAGACTATCTTAAATTAGTCTCGACGATGACTTTTGTGTGTGTTTATCCCAGTGTTACTTTGATGCCGACAGCTTGACTAAATGTTTTTATATCGCTTCACGCGACTTGTTATTTCTTTATTTGAGTGATATTGCGCCAGAAGTGTGTAGCAAGAAGGGGACGGGATCAAGTAGACGTTGCCATGGCGGGGATATAGCTCAGTTGGTAGCGCGCTGGATTTGTATTCAGTTAGCTGCTGTCAGCGTGAGTTCGATCCCAGGTTCGGCGGAAATTTATTTCACAGAGTCAACTTTGTGTGCAGACTCTCTTCGGTGTCCGAACCTCCCCCCGTGTACACTACATTGGGTATGCACGTTAAAGATCCCACGATTGACAAAAGGGTCTTTGCTGGCAAAATTGCTTAGGCACAGTTAATAATTGTCTACCTATACCCGTGTGACTTGGAATAATAGGCCGTGAAAGGTAAATATGCGCCGAAATGGCTGCAATCTACTGGCCGTATAAGTAGAGGTTACATGCCGAGTCTCAGTGATTATCAAAAATAATGGTCGAAGTTAGCGGATCATGAAAAATGCGAGCTTTAGCGAGCTTTTTCATGACCGCGAACTGAGACCATTATTTTTTATAATCACTGAGACGAGGTGTGTAACCTCTTTATTCCTCCTTTCTTCAGTTATTCAAAGAAAAGAGGAGTTTTTTTGCGAAAGTTTGATCGAATCCTATTCTCTCAACCAGTCAACCTGCGCAGACGATCGATTAATGCGCGGTTGTATAGTTCCGTGCAAATCATTCCATTCTGTTAACACTTCTTGTCAGTTTTCCTATTTTGGGCTAAAATCAAGTACACAGATATGCTGTTATTCTGCTGTGGCGGCAAAGGCAGATATTGTGTGTTCTGTATATGTTTTGGTATCGCTTTGGATAATGTTTTTTCGTCAAATGGGACTAGCAGACGAACTTTTGCACCCGTGTTCCAACGTTAAAAACTGTATGAAGTTCAGTTTTCTGGGGAAAATAGTGTATGAAACCCCTTTATGTTGTTTAAATTGATGAGATGTGTGCATTTGGTTGCGTGTGATCTGTTTATTAAATGAAATATTGTTGAAAACTGACCGTCGGATTGCAGTCTGTTGTCGAAGGAACTGAGTGAAAAGAAGGGGAACTACTCTTGTCGCTAGACAAAGTATGAGTTACTTGCCTTGGGAAATTGCTTGTGATGAACGAACGGCTTGAGCACAGCAGATGAGATTCAGAAAACAACCGAACTCATGGATTTTATATGGAGATTCATGTGTTCAGGCCTGTAGTTGTTAATTTAAATGCGGTATGTTTGTATTGTTTGCTCCAGAGATGTATACTTCGTACATTAGAGCGTTCGGAACTTTTCAGTCGCAAAAAGTAGTACCGAAACAGAACAACCTCTCAACCCATTGCACTATCGAGGATTCAGGCTGTTGCTGGGTCGTTATTTGTTTGGTTGCTGGGTCATTATCGAAAAATAACTACCCCTACAAGTTTACAGAGGTAAAGAAGCAGAGGGGGGAATAAAATTTCATCTCACACGGCATCACTGCAGAGCGCCTAGAACTGTACCCACGGAATATGCGCGATATAAGACTCATTGATTGATAGTTTCCATCCCTTCACCAATATCTATCTCAAGTGTGCACACAATAGGGGCCCGGTAGCTCAGTTGGCAGAGCACTCGATCTTGTGATCCGAGGGTCACAGATTCAAACACAGGCTGAATGGACACGGGTCAACTTTTATTACAAGCTTATGCAATGTGCATCTTTGTATCTTTGTGTTTGATTGTGTTACAAAACCGCAAGTCGGAAAACAGAAATAATAAAATAAATGTCATTACCTTTATTAATTTTAGGTGCATGGTAACTTACAATTAATAAAGGTAATGACATTTATTTTATTATTTCTGTTAAGTACTCATTGGTGAGTGAAGCACTATTTTGTATTTACACACTGTAACACACGTCTTGACACAATTTTTGAATTTATTTATTTATTAAGGAGATTTCTATAGCGCATAACTAAAAGCACTATGCGCTTTACAATATCACTAGGTATAAGCACACGCAGAATGCAGGGATACCATTGGGGTCCGAAATCTGTAGCCGACAAAACAGGCTTACCCTGTACCTTGACATATGCCCTGACACCTAGCTGACAGTATATGTACTTTCATGTGACACGTGTCAGGACAACCAGTGTAAGGGTTTGTGCATTACTTGTGTTTCAGTACTGAGAGGAGATATTGCACGGCTGAGAAGGTGTACGGCAGTCACAACAGTAAGTAACACTGTACCAACTAACGTTTGAGTGTACATGTTCCCCTCTTTTAGGCCAACAGTAGAAAGAAACCTTTCAAGTGTTTCCTTTTGTTTTGTGTGTGTGCTGTTTGTTGGTGTTGTTCAAAAGCTTTTGAAGATGCTTGGGAGAATGTTAGTCTTGGTTGAACATTGAAATAATCCTCAAAAAGTAATCTTCAAAAGGACCAGGTCTTTATATAAGTTTAAAATGCAAAACAGATAAACTGCTTACGTTCCCAAATCAAGAATCCAAAAACAGAAAAGGTCAAAAGGTCGAAAGGATGAAAAGACGAATAGGTCAAAGTTCTTGTGAAGGTTTCATTTTGTCTATAATTAAAAGTTCCATGAACTTAACCTTTTATGGTTTTTTTCCTCTTTTATTTTGGAGTTGAGAATTCACAGGGATGTGTTGCTTTGTGCAGGGCACGGATGGAGCTCTACCCAGGTGTAAGCCATTCAAGTACACATACGAGAAAGACATCGTCATGTGAGTACATGTAGTTGACCTTGAAGTTAGTTTCATATTTGCTTGCATCTTTTGTCTTCTACTCATTGCATATTGGAGGCGGTTGCTACAACTCAAACGAATTGTTAGTTCTGTCTTGACCCCCCGCGGGTTAGGGGGAGTCCCATATTGGTTGGGACGAGAAAGAATTTACCCGATGCTAACCAGCATGTCGTAAGAGGCGAGTAACAGGTTCTGTTTCTCCTTTTACCCTTGTTAAGTGTTTCTTGTATAGAATATAGTCAATGTTTGTAAAGATTTTAGTCAAGCAGTATGTAAGAAATGTTACGTCCTTTGTACTGGAAACTTGCATTCTCCCAGTAAGGTCATATATTGTACTACGTTGCAAGCCCCTGGAGCAATTTTTTGATTAGTGCTTTTGTGAACAAGAAACAATTAACAAGTGGCTCTATCCCATCTCCCCCCTTTCCCCTATCCCATCTTCCCCCTTTCCCTCGTCGCGATATAACCTTGAATGGTTGAAAACGACGTTAAACACCAAAGAAAGAAAGAAAGAAAGAAAGAAAGAAAGAAAGTTCTGTCTTGGAGTTTGTTTTGGCCTTCACTCTTATCTGTGAAAAACTTGCTGACAAAGGCTCAGTGTTTCAGGACACTACTATCTAACAAGCCGTTACGTGGATCAGAAATAATGCATGTAAATGTAGCACAAATTATCTGCAAAGATCACAGCATTTATTGGTGTGAGTTTCCTTACTTTTACAGGTTTGTATATAATGAGTGAGTATGTTAGTGATTGAATGACCTTTATTTGATCAAAAAGGAACAGAGTAACATCATGTATTTCCCGTTGACCTTATAGCTAGTTCCATTGATCAGCTGGTGTAGTTTTACTCAGGTTAACACTTTCTACCTCACCTATGTTGACCAAGGTTTTTTTTTAGCCAAGACCAGCTGTGCTGCAGCAGGTCACTCAGAATTGTAGTAACTGTGTAGCAAATGTGTATCAACACGCTGGAATTTAGGCGTTAGATCGACGTTACAGGAAGCGACTGAAGCTAACAGCCTGAGCTGATATATCCGACCTGGTCAGATAAAGCGAAATGTGTGGGTACGGATATATCCGTACCTGGGAGACAATGAGTTAAAGTGTCTCACAAACCTGAATGCTGTCCCTTCCATCCCCAGGTATGCATTCCACAAGAACCTGACCTACTTCTCCACGGAGTGTATCTACTCTCCCAACGCCTACAGAGGGTTTGCCAGGGCCTACATCAAAGATCTGGAGAGGATTCAGCCCAGTGCTATCATTGGTAAGTTCTTCTTTATCTTCTTCAGCGTGCGACGGTTGTGTCACTCATAGTCTTAGGCCTGCTGATAATTGCATGGGTGGGATTCTTCCGGTATATGCCGGAAATCTGGATTCGATAATGGCCTTTTTTTCTCTTTTTTTGTTTGTTTTTTGATTTTGGTTGGGTTGAGGTTGCGAGGGCTTTCAAAAACTTCCCCAAATTGCAGACACTTTAAAGGAACAAATACAATTTCTGATGAAAATGAATCCTAGCAACACTACACCTTTGCATGTATGTGTCAGTAACATCCCTGGTTGTGCCCAATGAATGCGTTGAAAATTAAGTGAGTAACCATGCTGAGATAGTTTATATGAGCATGAAAGTCATCACTTTTGCATTTGCACACTAACATTACAGAAGCAGCTCAGCTCATGGAATAAGACATTCAATAGCTATTGTCTTGATTGTACGCTACAGTTCGGTGTACGCTGCAGTTCCTGTTCCAACTTTAGAAAATATGCAGTTCTATAGAAGTTTAAATTGTATATGGTTTGTCTGTTTACGAAGCTCATAATTTTTTCTTCTTCTCCTCTTTCAGACATAATCCACAGTGGAGAAAGTCTCTGTGTGAAGAAGGATGTTCGCATGCCAGTGCAGTGTAAGTTTTACAATTTTATGATTTTTGTAACTTCATAATGTTAAAATGTTTAAGAAAAAAAGAAAAACAAGAGGCGAAGCCTTCAAGGCTCACGTAAGAAATAGACAAACAGTAACACAAACTCAATCACTCCGTCACACATACACACCCACACACACAGTAAGCTTAGGTGACACTGTGCAAGAAAGAGAGACACTAGATCTAGATCTGTCTGTCTGCATGTAGCCTACTTACAGGGACACGACTGCCAAATAGTCTTGGCCCGCTCAAAATAACAATGACCGAGACCACACACACCACGCGAGAGAGAAAGACTACAGGGAGGCATGCCGTCATGATGCATTAATTGACGTCAAACACTTTTGACCGTGACGTAATCTTATGCGAGCTTTATCCATAGTCTTGGATAACCACTCACACATAGACTCGGAAATGTTAAAGTTTCTACCACAGACATACACACGCACAAACACACACACACACACACACGCACAAACGCACAGACAGACAAAAGTTACGATCGCATAGGCTACACTTCGTGAGCCAAAAAGTGTGTAATCTAATCTGTAATGAACAATTTGATGAGAATCTAGTTTAACAACATTTAGTTTAAAACCTTGTATAAACCAAAATGTCAGAGTTAGGTCTTTGTGGGTGTGAATACGATCCTGCTGCTCATTTCAGTAACTTTTGCCTTAATTGATTAAGTCATTATACTGAACGAAGATCTGCCTGAATGGCGGGGTAAAAACGGTCATACACGTAAAAATCCACTCGTGCTGAAAACATGAGTGAACGTGGGAGTCTAAGCCCATGAACGGAGAAGAAGAAGAAGAAGAAGAAGAAGAAGACTGAACAAAGATTAATAAGGGCACTGAAGAACATTGAAAGTTCACTTGCTAATATTTCTTTTGAAATCAATCTGTCAAACAATAGATACATTGGAAGTTTGTGTGCCATATGTAGTTGCTGTTCAGTGTGGTTTTAAAAGTTTTGTTGTTGTTCCCTGCTGTCTAATGTTTGCTTCTGCGTGTTCCAGCCACGTGCAGCCGGTGTGGTTACATCTCTAGCAATGAGCTGTGCAAGGCCTGTGTCATGCTAGAGGGACTCAACAAAGGACGGCCAAGGTAACAACTCTGCCAATTTATCTTCTCAATATCTGAAAGAGTCTTAGAATGCGTCCAAGACTGGGGTTTGCTGTTGCTGCCTATGTCTGTTTTTCTTATTGATGGGTCACAGTCGATCTCCCAGGTCAACTTATGCAAAGACCTGCTTGTGCATTATACCCCTTCGTGTGTACACACAAGCATAATAACAAGTGCGCACGGCAAAGATCCTGTTATCCATGTCAGAGTTCGGTGGGTTATAAAAATACCCAGCATGCTTCCCCCAAAAGGCTAAGCGGAGTATGGCTGCCTGAATGGCAGGGTAAAAACGGGCATACACATAAAAACCCATTCGTGCAAAAACATGAGTGGAACGTGGGAGTTTCAGCTTATGAACGAAAAAAAAAAAGGTCCATAGTCATTGGAGAACTTTGTGTATAATACTGCATTTTTCCGATGACATAAATATTCTAGCTGCAAAATATGTCTTGTTCTGAGTGAAGCCATGCAAAATATGTCTTGGTCTGAGTGAAGCCACGCAAAATATGTCTTGTTCTGAGTGAAGCCACACAAAATATGTCTTGGTCTGAGTCAAACCATGCAAAATATGTCTTGTTCTGAGTGAAGCCACGCAAAATATGTCTTGGTCTGAGTGAAGCCACGCAAAATATGTCTTGGTCTGAGTGAAGCCATGCAAAATATGTCTTGTTTTTAGTGAAGCCAAGCAAAATATGTCTTGTTCTGAGTGAAGCCATGCAAAATATGTCTTGTTCTGAGTGAAGCCATGCAAAATATGTCTTGGTCTGAGTGAAGCCACGCAAAATATGTCTTGGTCTGAGTGAAGCCATGCAAAATATGTCTTGTTCTGAGTGAAGCCATGCAAAATATGTCTTGTTCTGAGTGAAGCCACGCAAAATATGTCTTGGTCTGAGTGAAGCCATGCAAAATATGTCTTGTTCTGAGTCAAGCCATGCAAAATATGTCTTGTTCTGAGTGAAGCCACGCAAAATATGTCTTGTTCTGAGTGAAGCCATGCAAAATATGTCTTGTTCTGAGTCAAGCCATGCAAAATATGTCTTGTTCTGAGTCAAGCCATGCAAAATATGTCTTGTTTTTAGTGAAGCCAAGCAAAATATGTCTTGTTTTTAGTGAAGCCAAGCAAAATATGTCTTGTTCTGAGTGAAGCCAGGCAAAATATGTCTTGTTCTGAGTGAAGCCATGCAAAATATGTCTTGTTCTGAGTGAAGCCATGCAAAATATGTCTTGTTCTGAGTGAAGCCATGCAAAATATGTCTTGTTCTGAGTCAAGCCATGCAAAATATGTCTTGTTCTGAGTCAAGCCAGGCAAAATATGTCTTGTTCTGAGTGAAGCCATGCAAAATATGTCTTGGTCTGAGTGAAGCCACGCAAAATATGTCTTGTTCTGAGTGAAGCCACGCAAAATATGTCTTGGTCTGAGTCAAGCCATGCAAAATATGTCTTGTTCTGAGTGAAGCCAGGCAAAATATGTCTTGGTCTGAGTGAAGCCACGCAAAATATGTCTTGGTCTGAGTGAAGCCACGCAAAATATGTCTTGTTCTGAGTGAAGCCATGCAAAATATGTCTTGTTCTGAGTCAAGCCATGCAAAATATGTCTTGGTCTGAGTCAAACCATGCAAAATATGTCTTGTTCTGAGTGAAGCCACGCAAAATATGTCTTGGTCTGAGTGAAGCCACGCAAAATATGTCTTGGTCTGAGTGAAGCCATGCAAAATATGTCTTGTTCTGAGTCAAGCCATGCAAAATATGTCTTGTTCTGAGTGAAGCCATGCAAAATATGTCTTGGTCTGAGTGAAGCCACGCAAAATATGTCTTGGTCTGAGTGAAGCCACGCAAAATATGTCTTGGTCTGAGTGAAGCCATGCAAAATGACTGACAACTGTGCGTGACCCCGAGTATCTCTTGTTGGCTCGGTAGATTAGGCAAATGGCTAGTTCTGTATGCATTTGAGGAATTTCTACTCATCCTTATGTTAAGTGTATATTAGCCTTTCAAACGATTTGATGGCTTATCAAAATAAAGGTTGATATATTAGAAACATGAACTGCTCCCTGTCTTCATTGCACAAGGCATTGAATGATTTATTTACTGTTTCTTGATTTTCAGACTTGGTATTGGCAAAACTCACAAGGAGAGGCGTTTGGTAAGTACACAATCACCATTTTGATCGTTATTGAGAAATGATTGATAAGTTCAAAGATCTCGGGTTTAGAATTCGAGTCAGAGCAAAAAAGCTGTTGTCCTGGCCGAAGGGAGACAACCGTGGATTTGCAAATGTTGTAAATATGAAGTGTTGTATTTGATGGGTTATTTCCCTTGATCCGTGGTGGTGTCGGGTAATTTTCAGGACATTCGGAATGGAGTTGCGTGCCTTCTTTCTGTAAATGTGTGGGTTTTTAAAAGAGAGAATGTCTGTCTGTGTGTGTGTGTGTGTGTGTGTGTGTGTGTGTGTGTGTGTGTGTGTCTATAAGGCGTTTGAAAAAAGCCAGGCATAAGACATAAAGGAGTGGTAAAGATGGCTGATAATGTATGAACTCTGGGTTACCGTACTTTGCAGAACGTCAACATCAGTCATGAATATTGGTTTCAAAAGTTGCATTTTGTTACAGTTCAACGAGGAACTAGCCCGCCAAGCCGCAGAAGCAGCAGCAACAAACTGTGATGAAACCACCACCACCACCACAACAACAACAACTTTCACCAACGGCAAAGTCTGCTGTGGTGGTAAAGGTGCCTGCGGAAGCATGGGGGGCAGCGGCCAAGCCCCTGAAATGTGTGGTTCAAATCTCCAAAGCAAGAGTGAATCAGACTGTGTGGGTAGTGTGAGTCCCAGTGGTGGCGGTGGCGTGGCAGAGTGTGCCAACTCTCTGAAGAAAGTGCGGATAGGTGTGCCGACCGCCAAGCCCAATTTGTTAGAGTTTTGAGGCGTTTCGTTTCATGGTTTGAATCTCCTTTTAATTTTCTGTAGACAATGAGTATTTTGTCGCTGTAATTCGCTAACCTTGTATCTCATTTTTTGAGGTTTTGGAACTAAAACAATATTAAGCTCCCTTATTATGTTGCCCATGTGGAGATAAAAGCTCGTAGCTCCAACTGCTTTCTAAAGTGAAATAAAGTTCTTGAGAAGACAACTCGTATCTTTGTTTCTTTGAAGTAGGCGGCAAAAAAACCCTGCTCAAGTTAAACTAACGAGGTTTTTGTGCCACACTTTGACGGAAATTAGGTAATAATATAAAAGATTGGTTCCTGCAGTTGTAATTTTAGCTTGTATAAAAAAAACGTCCTATATACCACTTCTGGATGACTCCTTTGGATAAAAAGCTCCTATATCTCAGTATTTTCTCAATTGAATGGAATATCATTAATAACTGACATTAACTCATTGGAGTCGCACCCAATTGGTCGTTTCGTTCCCTCAAATCGCACTGTTTTTGGCATTTTATAAAAAATCACAGACACACAACCACACAAAATAACAACATAAAACAAAATGTATCAGAAAGAATGATATGTGATCTTTATGAAAACCCTAACCTTATAATTGAGGCTGTAGATCCAACTTTTTGACACTTAATCCAATATGGTATCCAACAGGGGGTCAAACGAATGTTTTGAGCGACACTCTGCTGTTTCGGCAAATTGACTACGTCGCAGTCCGCACAGAAAAACCACGGCGGCGACAAACCAACGCTAGTAGTTAAAGGGAAGCAAAAAGGGAAAATGAACGTACTTTCAGTTGCCAGTTATGTCCCTTCAATTTTCGTCGCTTCCAACGTATACAAAAATAACCAATCTTGCCGGCAATATAAAGCATGCACGCTTTTAACGTGGTAGAAATGTTCCGGCGATTTTGATTCGGCATGACTCGAATGAGTTAACACACATTAATAATGGTATTGCACTGTTTTAAAGAAAATATTAAAGGCACAGTACGCTGTTGTGTCCATCCTAGTCCATTTCCAGATCCATGTTAATCAATCTCGTATGATCTCGAAGGAACCGAGAAGATAGCGGCCATTGTTAAACGAGAACACACGTGGACCGGGAATAAAAAGCATCCCACTTGAACACAGAAGCTGTGTCATCGTCTTGCACTTTGTTGTATGCAAGAACACAACATACGCCTCCCATAAACCATCACAGATACTGTCAGGCTTTTACACACAGTACAAACACCCTTCCATTTGAACGCTCACCGAAGGGGAACATCCTAGGTGCCCTACGTAAAGAGCGAGCAATTTTCAAAGAATTAATTTTGCGGATTGTCTGATAACAAAATCGGACCGTGGTGCGTTTTGGCGCTAGACCTAACTTTTAAAATCCAGATAATAAATTGACAGCTTGTTACACAAACATTCTTAAATGTGCGTGCATGTGTGTGTGTGTGTGTGTGTGTATGAAGACATGTGTACTTAAAAGTGTATTTATGAGTGTACATATGTGACCCTCCACCACGAAATGAGTCGCATGTCACCTCGCGCGGTTCTGCGCTGGGCTTAATATAAGTCCGGGGAGTGTCTGGTAACAGTGTGAGGGTCACCTTAGTCACAGGCTTATAACTCAAACAGTTTTCGCTCTTAGAGCATAACAAAACTCTTTAGAAAAATGTAAACATATGAAAATCAAGCAAAGGTGACATGCGACTCATACCGTCGTGGAGGGTCACATATGTCCATGAAGGCGCACACGTCATGTATGGTGTGTGTGTGTGTGAATAAATGCAAGCTTGAAAATGTGTTTATGAGTGTGTATAATGTGCTCAGATGCGCACATTTCATAATGTATGGTCGTTTGTGTGTGTGTAAAACAGTACATATCGTCATTGTAGTGGAATGTTATTCGTTTTAAACCGCTTTTCAGGAGAAGGGCAAAATTGATTATTTTTATTATGAAATATTGTTTATATTTGTTCCTGGTATGGATAGAAAGATAAAAGAATGTTGAATCATGCATTGTCAATCATGTATTGTCCATCATGCATTGTCCATCATGCATTGTCCATCAAGTATTGTCCATCATGTATTGTCCATCATGTATTGTCCATCATGTATTGTCCATCATGCATTGTCCATCATGTATTGTCCATCCTGTATTGTCCATCATGCATTGTCCATCATGTATTGTCCATCATGCATTGTCAATCGTATTTAAGAGAATATTTTTAATGGAGAATGATTTACTTAGTCTAAAGCTAACATCGCCAAGAATCGAGTTACGACAACATTCCAGGATGACGATATGGGTGATGTGTAAACATGATGGTTTATGGAGTGAAAGGGGGTTTGGGTCGAGTTTTACAGTGTTTGACATTTTAAAGATTGTAAAGTTGTGTTCACGTATATACTATACATGTATCAACAAATACTGAAGATGGAAAAAAAATTGAGTTTCTAATGAATAAAACATTTTGAAAAACAGAGACAGAGTTGATTGTTGAACAGTTTCTTGTGATAAAATAGTGTTTGCCTCTGAGTTTGTCTTGAGTCCTTGTAAGTCAGAATAAAAATGCCAGATGAAATGCAATAAAGAAGGTTAACGGCACACTCAGCCTCCCGTAAACTATCAGTTTCTGGCCACAGACACTGTCCGGCTTTTACACACAGTACAAACACCCTTTCGTTTAAACACTCACCGCTTGAGAACATCCTACGCGATCTTTCATCTCAGGTAAAAAAAAAATCAAGTATGAACAGTTCAACTTACGACGCTGAAGTTCAACATAACCGGATTATTGTGTATAGGCAAAAAGCACATAGTAGTTCATAATAGCTTGGCGCAGATGCGGCCCCCCAACCCCCGCATTTTATTTCATTTTTTCCCTCTTCTGTTTACATTTAGTCAAGATTTGACTAAATGTTTTAACATAGAGGGGGGAATCGCGACGAGGGTCGTGGTGTATGTGTGTCTGTGTCTGTGTGTCTGTGCGTGTGTAGAGCGATTCAGAGTAAACTACTGTACCGATCTTTTTGAAATTTTACATGAGAGTTCCTGGGTATGATATCCCCGGATGGTTTTTGAGTCACTTGAGAAAATGTGACTGTATGTAATCGGTCAGTGTTAGTCTGTCCGGCCGGCCGGCCGTCCGGCCGGCCGTCCGTAGACACCACCTTAACGTTGGACTTTTCTCGGAAACTATCAAAGCGATCGGGCTCATATTTTGTTTAGTCGTGACCTCCAATGACCTCTACACTTTAACGATGGTTTCGTTGACCTTTGACCTTTTTCAAGGTCACAGGTCAGCGTCAAAGGAAAAATTAGACATTTTATATCTTTGACAAAGTTCATCGGATGTGATTGAAACTTTGTAGGATTATTCTTTACATCAAAGTATTTACATCTGTAGCCTTTTACGAACGTTATCAGAAAAACAAGGGAGATAACTAGCCTTTTCTGTTCGGCAACACACAACTTAACGTTGGGCTTTTCTCGGAAACTATAAAAGTGACCGGGCTCAAATTTTATGTGAACGTGACTCCCAGTGACCTCTACACTTTGACGTTTGCTTTGGTGACCTTTGACCTTTTTCAAGGTCACAGGTATGTCTTGAATTCTTCAGGTATGCATTGTGTTGTGAATAGCAATTTCTTCCTGTCCATCTGATGCCTCATATAATATTCAGAACTGCGAAAGTGACTCGATCGAGCGTTTGCTCTTCTTGTTATATTTAGTCAAGTTTTGACTAAATATTTTAACATCGAGGGGGAATCGAAACGAGGGTCGTGGTGTATGTGCGTGTGTGTGTGCGTGCGTGCGTGTGTGTAGAGCGATTCAGACTAAACTACTGGACCGATCTTTATGAAATTTGACATGAGAGTTCCTGGGTATGAAATCCCCGAACGTTTTTTTCATTTTTTTGATAAATGTCTTTGATGACGTCATATCCGGCTTTTCGTGAAAGTTGAGGCGGCACTGTCACGCCCTCATTTTTCAACCAAATTGGTTGAATTTTTGGTCAAGTAATCTTCGACGAAGCCCGGGGTTCGGTATTGCATTTCAGCTTGGTGGCTTAAAAATTAATTAATGACTTTGGTCATTAAAAATCTGAAAATTGTAAAAAAAAATAAAAATTTATAAAACGATCCAAATTTACGTTTATCTTATTCTCCATCATTTGCTGATTCCAAAAACATATAAATATGTTATATTCGGATTAAAAACAAGCTCTGAAAATTAAATATATAAAAAATATTATCAAAATTAAATTGTCCAAATCAATTTAAAAACACTTTCATCTTATTCCTTGTCGGTTCCTGATTCCAAAAACATATAGATATGATATGTTTGGATTAAAAACACGCTCAGAAAGTTAAAACAAAGAGAGGTACAGAAAAGCGTGCTATCCTTCTTAGCGCAACTACTACCCCGCTCTTCTTGTCAATTTCACTGCCTTTGCCATGAGCGGTGGACTGACGATGCTACGAGTATACGGTCTTGCTGAAAAATGGCAGCTACTTGACTAAATATTGTATTTTCGCCTTACGCGACTTGTTTTCATTTTTCTCGATTTTCTCAGCTCAGCTCCTTGCCATCTGCATGTCGCTTGTTCATCTCAACCTCAAGAACACTCCTCCTATATTCTCTGACTCCAACGCTGCCGTTGAAGCATTAAGAACTAACAAAAGATCAGAAAGACAGGATCTTGTCATTGCCATAAAGGAGCTGGCAAATAAGATTATAAAAACAGGAAGCGTGAACGTGCCTGGCAACGAGAGAGCAGACAAAGCCGCTAAAGAAGCTGCCCAAGGCATAGGCGCCTCCGAGGTAGACCTGCCATTGTCTGCTTCTGAGATCAGTAGCCTTACAGACTCTCTTCTCTGGAGAGAATGGAGGAACAAATACATGCACACGGCTATAAGCTCTGGCTGGCTCATCCGGGAAGCCCCATCAAAACAGATGAACACCTATAATGCATGCCCACGTGTAATAAAAAGGATTAACCGCCTAAGGGCAGAAGCTGGGAACTACCAATTTCTAGAGCTTAAATGCACCTGTCAATCCGACCTCAGCATTGCTCATTTGACTTTGGAGTGTGATTTGAACTCATGCCACTTTCAACCCCTGACTCAGTTTATAAACTCGAATAGAAATATCCTGCCAAATACCCCAAATGAAAAATTAAGCTAGCTTTTAAGTTTTAATAAAAAACTTGGGTGGCAAGGTCGTAAACTGAAGTTCAACATAACCGGGTTATTGTGTATAGGCAAAAAGCACATAGGCCTAGTTCATAATAGCTTGGTGCAGATGCCCCCAACCCCCGCATTTTATTTGATTTTTTCCCTCTTCTTTTTACATTTACTGATTTAGTCAAGTTTTGACTAAATGTTTTAACATAGAGGGGGGAATCGAGACGAGGGTCGTGGTGTGTGTGTGTGTGTGTGTGTGCATGTGTGCATGTGTGTGTGTGTGTGTGTGTGTGTGTGTAGAGCGATTCAGAGTAAACTACTGGCCGGATCTTTATGCGCTTTATAGCTTTCTACAACACTGGCCTTCATCAATAGAAGAAAACCGTCCACTTCACACCAGATATCCATCCACGATAACTTTACAGTGGTACCTGTGATGAAAGGACAGCATTAAGACCAGCCAAAAGTCACCCTACATTACGGGTGGCCTGCCATGGCAGGTACAATTATTACAGGTAATAGAAAACGGGAAAACAAAATATCGTTATTAGGAGTCGTCTGCCGCCAGAATGGCCTACTTGCATCACAGGTTCAACTGTCATTTGTGACCCTCCACCACGAAATGAGTCGCACATGTCACCTCGCGCGGTTCTGCGCTAGGCTTAATATAAGTCCGGGGAGTGTCTGGTAACAGTGTGTGGGTCACCTTAGTCATAGGCTTATAACTCAAACAGTTTTCGCTCTTTTCTAAAACGGTTTTCACCACTGAATAGAGCATAACAATCTCGTTACGAAAATGTAAAAATATGAAAATCATGCAAAGGTGACATGCGACTCATTCCGTGGTGGAGGGTCACATTTACGCAAAAATGATATACATAAAAGTCATCGTGCATGGGAACATCAGACACTGTGCAGAAATTCTAGATGCCACATTCAATGGGTGTTTGTTTTTCAGTGGTTCTGGTTTCCTCTTTAATGTTGAGGAATCCAAAAACATAACATACAATTCTTGTTTTTATATTTTTAATGTTAAGGACAACGACACACAACCCCGTGTTTCTCCAAGGAGTGTCAAGAATGGAATTAAACAGAGGTCACAGCTTACCGGATTGCGAAATTCTCGTTTAAACTGCATTTCTTTACCTCGTCTGAACAATATCATTGGCCTGTTCAGATAATTCCCTGCAAAGCCTTTTAATCTGCTTTTCTCCTCACACGGTGTCTCTTACCTTGCCTTTATAACAAAAAAGCGCATTCGTTTACTTTTTTTTACACGTTAAAGGCACAGTAAGCCTTTAATTGACATACTGTTAGTCGTTCAGTGGAGGCTTACTGTGCCTTTAATTGACATATTGTTAGTCGTTCATTGGAGGCTTACTGTGCCTTTAATTGACATACTGTTAGTCGTTCAGTGGAGGCTTACTATGCCTTTAATTGACATACTGTTAGTCGTTCAGTGGAGGCTTACTGTGCCTTTAATTGACATACTGTTAGTCGTTCAGTGGAGGCTTACTGTGCCTTTAAGTGACATACTGTTAGTCGTTCAGTGGAGGCTTACTGTGCCTTTAATTGACATACTGTTAGTCGTTCAGTGGAGGCTTACTGTGCCTTTAATTGACATACTGTTAGTCGTTCAGTGGAGGCTTACTGTGCCTTTAATTGACATACTGTTAGTCGTTCAGTGGAGGCTTACTGTGCCTTTAATTGACATACTGTTAGTCGTTCAGTGGAGGCTTACTGTGCCTTTAATTGACATACTGTTAGTCGTTCAGTGGAGGCTTACTGTGCCTTTAATTGACATACTGTTAGTCGTTCAGTGATCCTCCCTTTTAAGACCTCTACAAATCTGAAGACAAAAATGTCATGAAAAGGAGGTAATCTTACATTGGAAGGTTGGAAATAGAACAAGTCGCGTGAAGCGAAAATACCACATTTAGTCAATCTGTGGAACTCACAGAATGAAATGAACAGGCTGCAGTCCTTTTTCCATCAAACCGTAATAGCTTTGTTCCCCGCAAAACTTGACTAAATATAAAAAGGGAAGAAAAATAAACATCTTAAAAGGTGCCTGTGTGTGTGTGGGTGGGTGGGGGGATGATTTTAAAAACACCTGAGCCACTAACATGAGTTAGATCTCAAACTAGTGGCTTTGATGTCCAACATGGGGATGGGGGTGGAGAGAGAGCTGCATGCAAGTAATTACGTAAAGCAGATGACCTCCCTTTCGAAACTCGGTTCTCTGCTGAACAAAGAATAATTTATGTTCATGGGCAAAAACTGAGCGATATATCCTGTTTCGTTTTAACATTTATATTAGGCACGTTTCAAAAACAGAAAAAAATACTTCGTACTTATTTGCATTTCGCGGTTGAAATGTTAGAACTGTATGGTGTATATCAGAGTTGGGAATCCATTTTCCCCCGTAGAATATAGCGTTTTACACTTTTTATAGTATTGGGATTCCCTTCTCCATTACACTTTATAACCTTCGTGGTTGAAAACGACGTTAAACACCAAATAAAGAAAGAAAGAACATTACACTTTAAAGATTAACACACACACACAAACAGATTAAATTAATTGGACCAAAAAAAAACCACAATGATCAGCAACTTTGAAGTGTCCCTGCTATCTCGTTAGCTTTTTTTTTCTTTTTGTTTTCTCCAAGATTTTAATCAATCAATAAACACATGAAAACAATCATGGTAACTGTGTGTTTTCTGTTTGTACACATAATTTCTCATTTACATGCTTTACCTTAAATCAGAGACAATAAACAATGTGTTTCTAATTAATAAAACGTCAGATTAACAAAATCTCAAAACAACATGATTTCCAAAAATAATTTCCAGTTTTAATCGTGAATCGGTTTAAAAAAATGCTTACGCACATCTTTGTGATTAAAATAATATGATTAATCTTCTTCATATTTTTGCTGTTACTTTTAATACCAAAAAGTACATCTGTAACATTCAACCTAATTCTTCCGCCAATGTTTACTAATAATGTACATTTCAATATATTTCCAAAACCTGAGCACGGTTGGGCATTCAAAGAAAAAATGCTCCAATACATCAAGTTCATCCTCACAATATGTACAGTTTTTATCAGCCTTCACTTTCATTTTACACAATGAAATATTAGTTGGATAAATGTTTTGCAATATTTTCCAATGCAGTACACGTAATCGAACTTCACTAGTGACAGTGGCTGCTAAGTTCCAATTCTTTTCGTCCATTTCAAATCCTAACTTTCTTCTCCAAAATCCTTCTGAACAGGGTGGGCTGTATTTTTTTCCTACGAGAATCTTTCGACTTTCTTTTACTGATCTCACTTTTTTTCCACAAAAGGTCGGAATGTCACAGACTGAACAATTTACATCGTCTATAGCTACATTTCTTAAAAGGAGATGTACAGCTGTACGAACAACATTGTACTCAAGCAATCTATTTGCAGTGTAGCCAGTTCTTTCACACACTTCTTCATAGGTAGCAAAACGTCCATTCTCACACACATCGCTCACATACATAATACCATCCAAAAAAGTGTCAATTTTCAAGCTCATGTTACCCTCATCAATTTTTCGTTTATACAAATCAGCAAAATACGTTGTTTGGACGAGAATAATATCCTCTTGCGTTGTAACAATTCGTCCATTATCAACTTTTCATTATTTTTGCATTTGCTCTCGCCTTTTCTCACCCAAGAAAAACAAGTCGCGTAAGGCGAAAATACAACATTTAGTCAAGTAGCTGTCGAACTCACAGAATAAAACTGAACGCAACGCAACGCAGCAAGACCGTATACTCGTAGCATCGTCACTCCACCGCCCGTGGCAAAGGCAGTGCCCGTGGAATTGACAAGAAGAGCGGGGTATTCGTTGCGCTGAGAAGGGTAGCACGCTTTTCTGTACCTCTCTTCGTTTTAACTTTCTGAGCGTGTTTTTAATCCAAACATATCATATCTATATATTTTTGGAATCAGGAACCGACAAGGAATAAGATGAAAGTGTTTTTAAATTGATTTCGAAAAAGAAATTTTGATAATAATTTTTATATATTTAATTTTCAGAGCTTGTTTTTAATCCGAATATAACATATTTATATGTTTTTGAAATCAGCAAATGATGGAGAATAAGATAAACGTAAATTTGGATCGTTTTATAAATTTTTATTTTTTTTTTACAATTTTCAGATTTTTAATGACCAAAGTCTTACATTAATTTTTAAGCCATCAAGCTGAAATGCAATACGGAAGTCCGGGCTTTGTCGAAGATTACTTGACCAAAATTTCAACCAATTTGGTTGAAAAATGAGGGCGTGACAGTGCCGCCTCAACTTTCACGAAAAGCCGGATATGACGTCATCAAAGACATTTATCAAAAAAATGAAAAAAACGTTCGGGGATTTCATACCCAGGAACTCTCATGTCAAATTTCATAAAGATCGGTCCAGTAGTTTAGTCTGAATCGCTCTACACACACACACACACACGCACACACGCACGCACACACGCACGCACACACGCACATACACCACGACCCTCGTTTCGATTCCCCCTCGATGTTAAAATATTTAGTCAAAACTTGACTAAATATAAAAAGGTGTGTTCCTCCATTGAACTCTTGCACGCACCTGTGCTGCACGAGATTTACGCTGCTCTAACAGTTCTAACTGCAGCTTGACCTTCTGCCGTTTACCTTGCGTTTGAATACAGTCAGGGGAGATCCCAAGGGCTTTATCCAACTCATTTAATTCTCCATACAATTTTGCAACATCATTTTTAATTTCAAAACTTTTAAGCTTACTACAATTTTGGGAGAAATCCTTGATTCTCATTTTTCAATAATTCCCAACCAAGTTGACAATCCTCTTCATAATCAAGTTGAAATGTGTCAAACATTTTGTTCATTTGATCAACAAAGCTCACATCATGTAACAGAGAATTATTACATTTCCAATAACCCTCTCCTCTAACGACATCAGCGAGTTTAATATGAATACTACAGCCTCTATGATCCGACGTCGCAACAGAGATTATGTCACAATCAACAATCTTTTCAAACACACTTAAACTACTAACAAGTCGCGTAAGGCGAAAATACAATATTTAGTCAAGTAGCTGTCGAACTCACAGAATGAAACTGAACGCAATGCAACGCAGCAAGACCGTATACTCGTGGTCCACCGCTCACGGCATAGGCAGTGAAATTGACAAGAAGAGCGGGGTAGTGGTTACGCTATGCTGCATAGCACGCTTTTCTGTACCTCTCTTCGTTTTAACTTTCTGAGCGTGTTTTTAATCCAAACATATCATATCTATATGTTTTTGGAATCAGGAACCGACAAGGAATAAGATGAAAGTGTTTTTAAAACGATTTCGAAAAAAAAATTTTGATAATAATTTTTATATATTTAAT
Source organism: Littorina saxatilis (assembly GCF_037325665.1). Classification (NCBI taxonomy): domain Eukaryota; kingdom Metazoa; phylum Mollusca; class Gastropoda; order Littorinimorpha; family Littorinidae; genus Littorina; species Littorina saxatilis. The sequence continues at coordinate 3,724,002 of NC_090247.1, read as the reverse complement.
TTTCAGAGCTTGTTTTTAATCCGAATATAACATATTTATATGTTTTTGGAATCAGCAAATGATGGAGAATAAGATAAACGTAAATTTGGATCGTTTTATAAATTTTTATTTTTTTTTACAATTTTCAGATTTTTAATGACCAAAGTCATTAATTAATTTTTAAGCCACCAAGCTGAAATGCAATACCGAACCCCGGGCTTCGTCGAAGATTACTTGACCAAAATTTCAACCAATTTGGTTGAAAAATGAGGGCGTGACAGTGCCGCCTCAACTTTCACGAAAAGCCGGATATGACGTCATCAAAGACATTTATCAAAAAAATGAAAAAAACGTTCCGAGATTTCATACCCAGGAACTCTCATGTCAAATTTCATAAAGATCGGTCCAGTAGTTTAGTCTGAATCGCTCTACACACACACACACACACACAGACACACACACAGACACACACACACACGCACACACGCACATACACCACGACCCTCGTTTCGATTCCCCCTCGATGTTAAAATATTTAGTCAAAACTTGACTAAATATAAAAACGTAGTCAAGTCTTCTTGCCACAAATGGAACATATTTTGACCATGTAAATTCTTTTCTATCTAAATTATGCATTCTCCATACATCGTATAAATCACATTCATTCACCAGGTCATTAAATTGTTTCACAACAACATTTGAATGATTCTCTCCACTTATTATGTCGAGCTCATTGCTCATGACACAATTAAAATCACCACACAACACTATATCACCATCTTCCTTTTTATATTTAGTCAAGTTTTGACTAAATATTTTAACATCGAGGGGGAATCGAAACGAGGGTCGTGGTGTATGTGTGTGTGTATGTGTGTGTGTGTGTGTGTGCGTGCGTGCGTGCGTGTAGAGCGATTCAGACCAAACTACTGGACCGATCTTTATGAAATTTGACATGAGAGTTCCTGGGATTGATATCCCCATACGTTTTTTTCATTTTTTTGATAAATGTCTTTGATGACGTCATATCCGGCTTTTCGTGAAAGTTGAGGCGGCACTGTCACGCTCTCATTTTTCAACCAAATTGGTTGAAATTTTGGTCAAGTAATCTTCGACGAAGCCCGGGGTTCGGTATTGCATTTCAGCTTGGTGGCTTAAAAATTAATTAATGACTTTGGTCATTAAAAATCTGAAAATTGTAAAAAAAAATAAAAATTTATAAAACGATCCAAATTTACGTTTATCTTATTCTTCATCATTTGCTGATTCCAAAAACATATAAATATGTTATATTCGGATTAAAAACAAGCTCTGAAAATTAAATATATAAAAATTATTATCAAAATTAAATTGTCCAAATCAATTTAAAAACACTTTCATCTTATTCCTTGTCGGTTCCTGATTCCAAAAACATATAGATATGATATTTTTGGATTAAAAACACGCTCAGAAAGTTAAAACAAAGAGAGGTACAGAAAAGCGTGCTATCCTTCTTAGCGCAACTACTACCCCGCTCTTCTTGTCAATTTCACTGCCTTTGCCATGAGCGGTGGCCTGACGATGCTACGAGTAAAATGGCATTGCGTTTCATTCTGTGAGTTCGACAGCTACTTGACTAAATATTGTATTTTCGCCTTACGCGACTTGTTATATTTAGTCAAGTCTTGACTAAATATTTTAACATCGAGGGGGAATCGAAACGAGGGTCGTGGTGTATGTGCGTCTGTCTGTCTGTGTGTGTGTGTGTGTAGAGCGATTCAGACTAAACTACTGGACCGATCTTTATGAAATTTAACATGAGAGTTCCTGGGTATGAAATCCCCGAACGTTTTTTTCATTTTTTTGATAAATGTCTTTGATGACGTCATATCCGGCTTTTCGTGAAAGTTGAGGCGGCACTGTCACGCCCTCATTTTTCAACCAAATTGGTTGAAATTTTGGTCAAGTACTCTTCGACGAAGCCCGGGGTTCGGTATTGCATTTCAGCTTGGTGGCTTAAAAATTAATTAATGACTTTGGTCATTAAAAATCTGAAAATTGTAAAAAAAAATAAACATTTATAAAACGATCCAAATTTACGTTTATCTTATTCTCCATCATTTGCTGATTCCAAAAACATATAAATATGTTATATTCGGATTAAAAACAAGCTCTGAAAATTAAATATATAAAAATTATTATCAAAATTTTTTTTTCGAAATCAATTTAAAAACACTTTCATCTTATTCCTTGTCGGTTCCTGATTCCAAAAATATATAGATATGATATGTTTGGATTAAAAACACGCTCAGAAAGTTAAAACGAAGAGAGGTACAGAAAAGCGTGCTATCCTTCTCAGCGCAACGAATACCCCGCTCTTCTTGTCAATTCCACGTGCACTGCCTTTGCCACGGGCGGTGGAGTGACGATGCTACGAGTATACGGTCTTGCTGCGTTGCGTTGCGTTCAGTTTCCTTCTGTGAGTTCGACAGCTACTTGACTAAATGTGACCGGATCTGACAAAATGGTAGATAACCCGATTTTTGGAAAATTTTAGATATGCATATCATCTGAAAGCTTAGAAAACAAGCTTTCATGTGATGTTTGAATGAAAAGGATACTCCCAAAAATGAAGACTCAGGAGCAGTTTGAAATACGGGTATTAATGGCGGCCATTTTGAGGAAATTGGATTAAAGTTTGGACACATTCAACAGCGAAGAGTCCCTAGCAACCATGCTTAAATTTCGTTCTAATGGAATAAAATGTGTACAGAGTACACTAAACAACAGTGTTATGCTTGTTTCCATGGTGATTTTGCATCACTGTAGGATTTGTGAGATTTTTAAAGTACAGTTGATAGTGTGATTCGAGAAACTAGGTCTCACCAAAATAGTAGTCAAAATTATCCATGCTCTTCCATAAAATACATAATGCTTTTAAGCCATGTGCAACTTAAACCTTCTCTCAAATAATTCATTGTCTTAGTTTGTAAAGCATAAGCTTGATATTTTAAGTATTAGGCCCTATTATTAAAGTTCATTTTTACGAACCGAAACAATAAGTCACAGAGTACTGATCTGACTTGGGTTTTATTTGTGGTTACTTGAGTGAACTTAAATATGAACGATACATCAATCTCATTAAAACATGAATATTTCAAACGAATCAGAATGGTTGAAGTCGATTGTCCTCCATACAATAAATATACAATTTAATTGAAGATAAAACTAAGGAAAAAGTAGTGCAAGCAAAATTTTCCCACTGAAAACCGAAACAGAAAAGAGAGAGAGAGAGAGAGAGAGAGAGAGAGAGAGAGAGAGAGAGAGAGAGAGAGAGAGAGAGAGAGAGAGAGAGAGAGAGAGAGAGAGAGAGAGAGAGGGAGAGAGAGAGAGAGAGGGGGGGGTGTGCAGCTTTGAGTCTAGAAGGCAACAGCTGTAACTGTCAGAGAACCAGGTCGAACAGACGAATGTACTGGCAAATACTTTGAACAGAGGTAAGTTTATAATCTAATAATTTTTGTATCAGCATTTTGCTTTGCTATTCCTTACCGTTATCCTTCAACTACACACAACAGGTTTGAAAGCAAAGAGTCTCAATAATCCTGATTCACAAGTCAATCCAAATAATAAACACAATGAACTTCATGATTGCACAGATCTGAAGTCAAGCCAGTTCCATTATTTAAAATGTCACTCCAGTGATCCTTAAACTTGAAAACATTTACTGCCACAAAGTCCCGGTAGCATCACAGTGTGTAGCCAATGTAGTGTACACAAAAATGTACTACAATATAAACCATATACTATGAGTAGATCTATAGAAAGCAGGTTAGTTGGGGGGGGGGGGGGGGTGGACACATCACATCCCTCTTGTCCTTGCGCACAAACTCACGAATCTGGGGGAACAGGTATGTTTGTCGCTCACGCGAGAGTCCGGGGGTGGGCAGAATCAGTGGCATGTCTGCCAAGGCTCAGAAAGCTTCCCGGCTGACCAGCAGGTTCCGCTGCTCCTCAACGTCAGCCAGAGACATCTTCACAAAGACACAGTCAGGGTGCTGGTGTGACATTCTGAAGTGGGCAAACTTCAGCATGCCAGGCAGGCGCTTGAACGCTGGCTTGAGGAAGGTCTGCCAGTCGTACGTGTTGACAAGAGTAGAGCCATCCTCCCTGCCGACTAGCTGTGGAATGTTAACGTGGCTCACTGCTGTGCTCTCTCGCACGACCTCGCACAAATCATCGAGGCTGTCGGCAGGACACCTCGGATCGCCGGAAACTTCTTTAGCAGGCCAAAGGCCCAGTCGGGGGCAAACTTTGTATGCCCGGCTGGCATGAAGTGTACATTGATCTCTGTGTGAAGGCCTTTCATGACGCGCCAGATCAGGTACCACATTACAAAGTTATGTTTGTTCTGCCCTGAACAGTTGTCACAATGCAGACTGAGCACTTGCTCTCCTAGTCCGTATTTCTCGAAGAAGAAGTGGAAGTAGCTGATTACAGCAGTGGACCCTTTACTGCAGTTGACGCTTTTGTCGACAAGAAAGTTGACTTGTTGAGGGATGGCCTCACAGTTGACACAGAAGATGGCACATTTCCTCGGCACCAGGAAATACATTGGGCCCGGTTGTGCAGCGTTACTTGGAAGATGCACCTGCTGCGCAAAATCAAAGCTATAATGAACAGCAATGGGGCGTGAGTTTGGGGCAGTCTCCGTGAGAGCGGTCAATCCAATCCCCTGGACAGCCGTCTTGCACTGGGCTATTTCATCCTTGTAGAATTGACGCTCTGCAACCACTATACTCAAGTGTCGCTGTTGCTACAGCATAAGTTCACCCTTCTCTTCGTCGGTCAGGTTTGCACCGCGAAATATCTTGGTGTTGTTGCTTTGGCACCTCCAACACAAATCCGTCATTGGTCTGCATAACTGGAACAAATTAATATCAATCATCACATAACACGATCACTCACTTTCCTTTGCTAATAGTTGGTCAATAATAGGTGTGACTTGTAATAATTCTATCTTTGATATGTTATGACTAAAATTAATTGAATCTAGTTTTGAAGAAATACAAAAAATGTAGAAAAAAACGAATAACACACGTACACATTGAATGCACAGTGCCCTGCAGTGTCATTACAAATAAATCTGTAATTATTATTTATTTTTGAACACAAGCATACATAGCCAGCAGACGCCCAATCAGTACTAAAATTAGTGATACATAATACACAACTTACATTATGTTAATTAAGGCAACAAAAAAAAAGGTCTGTTTACGGTAACATAGGCCAAAAAAATAGGGTCGGTAGGTCGGGATTATTATTTTTTTTTTCTTCCAAAAAACCATATTTTTACGTTATGTTGCACACAAAAAAAAAGAAAAGATTTATTTATTTTTATTTTTTTTCCAAATGCCAAAAAAAGTCTAGGGTTGCGCGAAAAAAATAGGGTCGGTCGGGTTACCGTTAACAGACTATTTTTTTTGTTGGTCTAAGGTAAACACAGAATCAGCAAACAAGAACAAAATAGCAACGCTGCAAAGACCAATCATGACATACATACACAAAATATTGGTTCACCCCGTCCCATGTATAGTCACATGCACCACACACCACATGCACACACACACACACACACACACACACACACACACACACACACACACACACACACACACACACATAATTATACACATGGCCAAACTTTCACACACATGCACAGGCACACACACGGGAAAAGCACACGCTGCCTTCAGCACACACACACACACAGGCTACCAGTAAGTTCGTCACACGGTAGATTCGTCACCTATGACGAAGTTACCGGCAGGGGTGGGCGGGTATTTATGCTAAAGAGCTTATGCTTTCAGATGTTTGATTTGTGGGAGAGATTCAAGATTCACATTTTTTAGAGAGAGAGAGAGAGAGAGAGAGAGAGAGAGGGAGAGAGAGAGAGAGAGGGAGAGAGAGAGAGAGTGTGTATATGTGTGTGAGAGAGACTGAGAGAGAGAGAGAGGGAGAGAGAGAGTGTGTGTGTGTGTGTGTGTGAGAGAGAGAGAGAGACTGAGAGAGAGAGGGAGAGAGAGAGTGTGTGTGTGTGAGAGAGAGAGAGAGAGAGAGAGAGAGAGGGAGAGAGAGAGAGTGTGTGTGTGTGTGTGTGTGTGAGAGAGAGAGAGAGAGAGAGAGAGAGAGAGAGAGAGAGAGAGAGAGAGAGAGAGAGACGGACGTACATACACCCACATCCATGACACGCACGCACACACACGACACACACACGCACGTACACACGCACTGACAAACACTCACACACTGACCATCGCACATACACACACACACTAAAACACACTGACATGACACACACACACACACGCACGTACACACGCATAAACACTCACACACTCACTAACACACACACGACTTCAACCTCACTGTCAAGGAGGCAGAGAAACTCGGACTACTGTGGCGAAGTTACTGTGGCGAAGTTGACGGGACCGGTGACGAATCTACCGTGTGACGAATTACTGGTAGCCCACACACACACACACACACACATTCTTTGAAAATGAGAAGCACATCCGGCATACAATCATGTGCAGTCATTCAAAACATGGAGGAAAACAACACCTGAAGAAATGATAGAAAAGGGGTAAGGAGTAAGAGCTTACCTTGATCTGTTTACAGTTACATGAAAACTGCCTCAGCATTTGTAGCAACTCTGGTGGCGGTACACCATTACAGTCGTCCATTTGCTCGTCGCCTGGTCCACTGATGCGAACAATGGGTTCCTCGATTTCGTCTCCGACATCGTCAAATTCCGATTCGGCCAGAAAAAAGTTGTCAGGCAGCTGGTTTTCAGTTCGACGTCGTTCGTCATCGTCGCTCTCACTGTCACAATCGCTTGACTCGCTATCGCCTTCTGGACGCTCACTACACTGATTCCCGTCAGAGAGAAAGTAATCGTCAATCAACGACTTCAATTCTTCTCCTTCCGCATCGAAAATGTTTCCTGCTTTGCAAGAATTCAGCAGAAATGCTAATCTTTTCTCCATGTTCGCAGTCAATCGCAACCATAGAATGATAGATCTATGATCGCAACATACGAACACAAGCGATAGAGAGGCATTACTTCCCTTTAAGACCGCTTCGACCAATCACGAGTGCTGTTTCAGCCGAGAACGGACATTGTTACCAAGGAAGTTTTTGAAAGTGACTTCTGATTGGTAGAAGCCTCTTTCTTGTGTACGCCCAAAGAATTGCGTGTTAAACCAGAGATACTGTAGCAGATCTCTGGTTAAACTTCATGGTTAGCCAACATGATTTAACCTAGAAGCTGGTTTAAAAATAGACACAGTGACCTTTCGAACGCTATACGACATGATGGGGTTCTGTAAAGGATTATGCTGTCATTCTTGTTGAAAAGTCGGTCAATTATAGCGTCCTTTGTCTTTATTTAGAGCATGGTAGGTTGATTAAATATCGATTTGGAGGCATTTATAAGCCACTGACATCCAAAAACAGGCAAATATGTGTGTAGAAGTGTCAAAACTATCCCCAAATGCCAACAACCCAATTCTCCCATAATTGACCTACATTGGTATATTCAATGTATCTCAAAAGAGGTTCCCGCGGCTTATCTACCATTTTGTCAGATCCGGTCACAAATATTGTATTTTCGCCTTACGCGACTTGTTATATTTAGTCAAGTTTTGACTAAATATTTTAACATCGAGGGGGAATCGAAACGAGGGTATGGTGTATGTGTGTCTGTGTGTGTGTGTGTGTAGAGCGATTCAGACTAAACTACTGGACCGATCTTTATGAAATTTGACATGAGAGTTCCTGGGTATGAAATCCCCGAACGTTTTTTTCATTTTTTTGATAAATGTCTTTGATGACGTCATATCCGGATTTTCGTGAAAGTTGAGGCGGCACTGTCACGCCCTCATTTTTCAACCAAATTGGTTGAAATTTTCGTCAAGTACTCTTCGACGAAGCCCGGGGTTCGGTATTGCATTTCAGCTTGGTGGCTTAAAAATTAATTAATGACTTTGGTCATTAAAAATCTGAAAATTGTAAAAAAAAATAAACATTTATAAAACGATCCAAATTTACGTTTATCTTATTCTCCATCACTTGCCGATTCCAAAAACATATAAATATGTTATATTCGGATTAAAAACAAGCTCTGAAAATTAAATATATAAAAATTATTATCAAATTTTTTTCCCCGAAATCAATTTAAAAACACTTTCATCTTATTCCTTGTCGGTTCCTGATTCCAAAAATATATAGATATGATATGTTTGGATTAAAAACACGCTCAGAAAGTTAAAACGAAGAGAGGTACAGAAAAGCGTGCTATCCTTCTCAGCGCAACGAATACCCCGCTCTTCTTGTCCATTCCACGTGCACTGCCTTTGCCACGGGCGGTGGAGTGACGATGCTACGAGTATACGGTCTTGCTGCGTTGCGTTGCGTTCAGTTTCATTCTGTGAGTTCGACAGCTACTTGACTAAATATTGTATTTTCGCCTTACGCGACTTGTTTGTATTTAGTCAAGTTTTGACTAAATATTTTAACATCGAGGGGGAATCGAAACGAGGGTCGTGGTGTATGTGCGTGTGTCTGTGTGTGTGTGTGTGTAGAGCGATTCAGACTAAACTACTGGACCGATCTTTATGAAATTTGACATGAGAGTTTCTGGGTATGAAATCCCCATACGTTTTTTTCATTTTTTTGATAAATGTCTTTGATGACGTCATATCCGGCTTTTCGTGAAAGTTGAGGCGGCACTGTCACGCCCTCATTTTTCAACCAAATTGGTTGAAATTTTGGTCAAGTAATCTTCGACGAAGCCCGGGGTTCGGTATTGCATTTCAGCTTGGTGGCTTAAAAATCAATTAATGACTTTGGTCATTAAAAATCTGAAAATTTAAAAAAAAAATAAAAATTTATAAAACGATCCAAATTTACGTTTATCTTATTCTCCATCATTTGCTGATTCCAAAAACATATAAATATGTTATATTCGGATTAAAAACAAGCTCTGAAAATTAAATATATAAAAATTATTATCAAAATTAAATTGTCCAAATCAATTTAAAAACACTTTCATCTTATTCCTTGTCGGTTCCTGATTCCAAAAACATATAGATATGATATGTTTGGATTAAAAACACGCTCAGAAAGTTAAAACAAAGAGAGGTACAGAAAAGCGTGCTATCCTTCTTAGCGCAACTACTACCCCGCTCTTCTTGTCAATTTCACTGCCTTTGCCATGAGCGGTGGACTGACGATGCTACGAGTATACGGTCTTGCTGAAAAATGGCAGCTACTTGACTAAATATTGTATTTTCGCCTTACGCGACTTGTTAACATGTCTGATACATCTGTAAAAAAAAAGTCATTTTCTCTCTAGACTCGTTGGGTGCATATACATTTGCGATAATCAAACATTGGTTATCACTACCAATCTTCACAGCAAGAATGCGCTTCGTTTCACACACGATCTTTACATAATTACATACAAACCCTTTTTTCAATAATATAACCTGTCCCGAGCTATGCACGGTACTTTCGCTGTAAAACAGATCACCACCCCACTCTCTCCTCCATTCTTCACTGACATCTTTAGTAATATGCGACTCTTGCAAACAAATGACATCATACTTTTTGCTTCTGAAAAACGTAAACAAACTTTTCCTTTTTCTTTTGGTTCTTAATCCTCGAGTATTCAGCGAGAACAATTTCATGTTACAAGCCATTGTCAGTGTCCAGTATCAGTGTCAGTTCTTGTTACACAGCACGTGCGCTAGTTGGCACTCGCATCAAGCCGTGCGTGTTTCTCCACGCCTTCTGTTGTTGGGGAACCGAGTGCTATCTCTTTAGCTATTTATTTTGCACTATTGCAAGTTCGTTAAGTGCATGACATGACCACAGGTGCCAGCAGGACTAGCATTGCAACTGTCCGTTTTATTTTTATATTCACTCCGATTTCATTGACATTAAGAATTGACAGGTGTAATTGGATATACTCTATATCCTTAGACTGCCGCGACATGTATACCTGAAAAGAAATAGATATATTTGTGCTAGTAGCTTGTATGCCATGCCCTCACACCTGCGTACTTCGGATTGGGACTGCTGCAGAGACTTACTCTAGATCAGCAATCATCTTCGAGATGTTTTCCTTTCCTATCACCTATGTCCCCCCCACCCCCTCCCCTCCCCTCCCCTCCCCTCCCCTCAGGTGTTGTTGCATCGGATAATGATATTTTCCTTCCCGTGTATGACGTCTGAACAGCCAGCACGTATCTCCGTTTCCAGGCTGTAAAGGCACACTCGTTCTTTTGAACACAGTTCGGTTCAGCATCTCAGATCTAGACTTTTTATTTTTTTTATGTTATTTTTTTTTTTACGTGGGATAAGACCATCTAGACATTTGGTCACACACCGAAACTCAACACCATGACTGCTTGCTTTGGTGAGTTTGATTTTTAATGAATTAATTAAAAATGTATTAACAAATTCCAACTGTGAACAGAGAGCACCCAGGCTTTTTATTGCTGGGATGTGACCAAGCGGAGTCATGATCTTATTTCATGTAGCACCTAGGCTGTTCATTGTTGGGATGGGACCAAGCGGAGTCATGATCTTATTCCATGTAGCACCTAGGCTGTTCATTGTTGGGATGTGACCAAGCGGAGTCATGATCTTATTCCATGTAGCATCCAGGCTGTTCATTGTTGGGATGTGACCAAGTGGAGTCATGATCTTATTCCATGTAACACCCAGGCTGTTCATTGTTGGGATGGGACCAAGCGGAGTCATGATCTTATTCCATGTAGCACCCAGGATGTTCATTGTTGGGATGTGACCAAGCGGAGTCATGATCTTATTTCATGTAGCACCCAGGCTGTTCATTGTTGGGATGGGACCAAGCGGAGTCATGATCTTATTCCATGTAGCACCCAGGCTGTTCATTGTTGGGATGTGACCAAGCGGAGTCATGATCTTATTTCATGTAGCACCCAGGCTGTTCATTGTTGGGATGGGACCAAGCGGAGTCATGATCTTATTTCATGTAGCACCCAGGCTGTTCATTGTTGGGATGGGACCAAGCGGAGTCATGATCTTATTTCATGTAGCACCCAGGCTGTTCATTGCTGGGATGTGACCAAGCGGAGTCATGGTCTTATTCCATGTAGCACCCAGGATGTTCATTGTTGGGATGTGACCAAGCGGAGTCATGATCTTATTCCATGTAGCACCCAGGATGTTCATTGTTGGGATGGGACCAAGCGGAGTCATGATCTTATTCCATGTAGCACCCAGGCTGTTCATTGTTGGGATGTGACCAAGCGGAGTCATGATCTTATTCCATGTAGCACCCAGGCTGTTCATTGTTGGGATGGGACCAAGCGGAGTCATGATCTTATTCCATGTAGCACCCAGGCTGTTCATTGTTGGGATGGGACCAAGCGGAGTCATGATCTTATTCCATGTAGCACCCAGGATGTTCATTGCGGGTATGTGACCAAGTGGAGTCATGATCTTATTCCATGTAGCACCCAGGTTGTTCATTGTTGGGATGGGACCAAGCGGAGTCATGATCTTATTTCATGTAGCACCCAGGCTGTTCATTGCTGGGATGTGACCAAGCGGAGTCATGATCTTATTCCATGTAGCACCCAGGCTGTTCATTGTTGGGATGTGACCAAGCGGAGTCATGATCTTATTCCATGTAGCACCCAGGCTGTTCATTGTTGGGATGTGACCAAGCGGAGTCATGATCTTATTCCATGTAGCACCCAGGCTGTTCATTGTTGGGATGGGACCAAGCGGAGTCATGATCTTATTCCATGTAGCACCCAGGCTGTTCATTGTTGGGATGTGACCAAGCGGAGTCATGATCTTATTCCATGTAGCACCCAGGCTGTTCATTGTTGGGATGTGATCAAGCGGAGTCATGATCTTATTCCATGTCAAAGCCTGGCAAGATCTGAGTGTGTCTTTAATAGGAGATAATTAAGTGCATCCATCCTATTGGAAACATATCAAAACTGAACTGGGTGTTTTCTATGCAGATAGGGTATTTTTGTGTGAATTAAATTCTTAATTAACACTAGTGTTAAATTAATCAATTCAAAACTTCCACACTCAGCTCTTGATAGTGGTATGTGTCCAAATGGAAAGGATGCTGTTATTCCTTGTAAAACCTTAGACAGATCTGTGATTGTGCACATGGCCGTTCACACCGGAACGAATGTATGTTTTAAAACTCGAAAAAAAGAACGAAAAAAAAAAAGAACGTGGCAACTTGAAAATGTCCATGTTATCTATTCATTTATTTATACATTGTATTCCCACTGCTACATGCCCATGTTATCTATTCATTTATACATTGTATTCCCACTGCTGCATGCCCATGTTATCTATTCATTTATACATTGTATTCCCACTGCTGCATGCCCATATTATCTATTCATTTATACATTGTATTCCCACTGCTGCATGCCCATGGGAGGCCTCAGGTGCCGGCGAAGACAAACATTGCAAGATGCTATGTTATTTTCATGTTCACCCCCTACTCTATGAAATTAACCGTATTCTTGGTCATTAATTTTGATAGGAACGTGGTATTGGATACACTTTCTATCCTTGTAGGTATCATTTCGGAGAAATCGATATATTTGTGCAAGTATTCTTTGTCTCCACACCTGCGAACTTAATTTGGACTGCGAGTGCTGCAAAGATCTACTGTGTATTGTGATAGCTTATACGCCCGATGGGTCAAAAGCCAACATAGAATCTTGAATAAAAGCCTGCAATCATCTGAAAGGTGACCTTCCTTCCCACTCACCGCGCCTTTCTCCCGCCATCTCCCGCACACATCCCAACCTCCCTCTAAAGAAAGTTTATGTATGCAGGCATGAGACCAAGGGTAGGGCGGATGGTGGGGAGAGAGGTGAAGGGACGGGGAATGTTTACAGTGCCGTGTGCCGGGCTGTGAGCAGTGCCCGCCAATGTTTAGCTCAGGCACCGTCGCGGCAGACGCGCCATAGTTTTATGCAGGAAAACGCAGCGCGCTATTCTGGCCATCTGGCCAACTGTTGTCCTCATCTCTAAGACAGACTGGTACCAAGAGGTGTAAGTTACACCCGCCTTCAGGCTCAGGCATTTTCAAACGCTCGACTCAAGACTGTATGCATGTATACCTTCAGATATATATGTGCTGGTGGTCATTATCTCCACACCTGCGTACTTTGGATTGCGATTTCTTCAAAGGTTTCTTTCTTTCTAAATTGTGACCCTCCACCACGGAATGAGTCGCATGTCACCTTTGCATGATTTTCATATTTTTACATTTTTCTAAAGAGTTTTTTATGCTCTATCCAGAGGTGAAAACCGTTTTAGAAAAGAGCGAAAACTGTTTGAGTTATAAGCCTGTGACTAAGGTGACCCTCACACTGTTACCAGACACTCCCCGGACTTATATTTAAGCCTAGCGCAGAACCGCGCGAGGTGACATGCGACTCATTTCGTGGTGGAGGGTCACAATTTGCAATCCTTGTAAAGACACGTGTCTTCTGGTGAAAACAGTCACGCAAACCAACAAATATCTGCAGCCAGGCTTAAACACGCAACGTTAGAGCATCCAAAAGATCCTTCCACACATACCGAACATCAATAATGTGCCTGGTTTCTGTGAAGAGTGGGGTTTATTGCTCAATTAATATTGCAACTGACACCAGTGTGCGAACTTTGGAATGTGATAAATGCAAAGAATTACTGTAAATTCACAATCAAAAAACAAGAAAGGTAGGTTGTTGGAACGTTTGTTATGGACAAAACAATACATTCACAGATATTTCGACCCAACGGTCTTTTAAAGGCACAGTAAGCCTCCCGTAAACCATCACAGATACTGTCAGGCTTTTACACACAGTACAAACACCCTTCCATTTGAACGCTCATCAAACGGGAACATCCTAGGTGGCCCTACGTAAAGAGCGAGCAATTTTCAAAGAATTAATTTTGCGGAGAGAGTGTCAGAGACAATTATTATATGAAGTCTTATATCGCGCGCGTATCTCCAGACTCGGACTCAAGGCGCAGGGATCTATTTATGCCGTGTGAGATGGAATTTTTTTACACAATACATCACGCATTCACATCAACCAGCAGATCGCAGCCATTTCGGCGCATATCCTACTTTTCACGGCCTATTATTCCAAGTCACACGGGTATTTTGGTGGACATTTTTTATCTATGCCTATACAATTTTGCCAGGAAAGACCCTTTTGTCAATCGTGGGATCTTTAACGTGCACACCCCAATGTAGTGTACACGAAGGGACCTCGGTTTTTCGTCTCATCCGACCGTGGTGCGTTTTGGCGCTAGACCGAACTTTTAAAATCTAAATAATAAATTGACAGCTTGTTACACAAACATTCTTAAATCATAAAAGAATTCTTTTTTCATCAAGACAAGATCAGTACAATTCGAAGTTTTGAAAGTTTGAAAAAAGAAAAGCCCGGAAGCAGGGTCACGCAAGGTCGTGGTTCTCGTAGCAGACGACGGTTTATACCTATCGCCAGTTCCTCTGAACAGTCAAAAGCCATCGCTAGAGTTCTTGTGAATCACAGCTGTTTGTTTCGTGCATAGTCAGAGGTACTTAATAACGTGCAATTGCAGATAAGCTCACAGCGAGTCGCATTCAAATTACTAACTGACGACTACATTGTGAAAAGGGGAAACTTGATCACACGGGTTCACGATTGCTCAGGGGTAAGATAAACCACGCAAAAATAAATTCTTTAAACATTGCTCGCTCTTTACGGAGGGCACCTAGGATGTTCCCGTTTGGTGAGCGTTCAAATGGAAGGGTGTTTGTACTGTGTGCAAAAGCCTGACAATATCTGTGATGGTTTACGGGAGGCTTACTGTGCCTTTAAGTGAACAGACAAACAAATATTCACACAATATAGATTCATTCGCTCGGCTTCCTGACGAGTGGGCGAAAACTGATTCTATCAAGAGAAGTTTTGTGTGAACATTTGTTTTTCTGTTCACTTAAAAGACCGTTGGGTCGAAATATCTGTGAATGTATTGTTTTGTCAATAACAAACGTTCCAACAACCTACCTTTCTTGTTTTTTTTATTATTCTGAATTTTGGAACGTTGACAGTCTCCTTGTTTTTGGATTTGTAAATTCGCAGTCATCTTAAAGATACCTTTAAGCCCGTGTAAAAAGTCACGCACGCAAACACACATCTGCAGCCAGGCTTACACCTGAGAGCTAAGAGCATGCTTACATCTGAGAGATAAGAGCATGCTTACACCTGAGAGATAAGAGCATGCTTACATCTGAGAGATAAGAGCATGCTTACACCTGAGAGATAAGAGCATGCTTACATCTGAGAGCTAAGAGCATGCTTACATCTGAGAGATAAGAGCATGCTTACACCTGAGAGATAAGAGCATGATTACACCTGAGAGATAAGAGCATGATTACACCTGAGAGATAAGAGCATGCTTACACCTGAGAGATAAGAGCATGATTACACCTGAGAGATAAGAGCATGATTACACCTGAGAGATAAGAGCATGATTACACCTGAGAGATAAGACCATGCTTACACCTGAGAGATAAGAGAATGATTACACCTGAGAGATAAGAGCATGATTACACCTGAGAGATAAGAGCATGATTACACCTGAGAGATAAGAGCATGCTTACACCTGAGAGATAAGAGCATGATTACACCTGAGAGATAAGAGCAGGCTTACACCTGAGAGATAAGAGCATGATTACACCTGAGAGATAAGAGCATGGTTACACCTGAGAGATAAGAGCATGATTACACCTGAGAGATAAGAGCATGATTACACCTGAGAGATAAGAGCATGCTTACACCTGAGAGATAAGAGCATACTTACACCTGAGAGATAAGAGCAGGCTTACACCTGAGAGATAAGAGCATACTTACACCTGAGAGATAAGAGCATGATTACACCTGAGAGATAAGAGCATGCTTACACCTGAGAGATAAGAGCATGCTTACATCTGAGAGATAAGAGCATGCTTACACCTGAGAGATAAGAGCATGCTTACACCTGAGAGATAAGAGCATGATTACACCTGAGAGATAAGAGCATGCTTACACCTGAGAGATAAGAGCATGATTACACCTGAGAGATAAGAGCATGATTACACCTGAGAGATAAGAGCATGCTTACACCTGAGAGATAAGAGCATGATTACACCTGAGAGATAAGAGCATGCTTACACCTGAGAGATAAGAGCATGATTACACCTGAGAGATAAGAGCATGATTACACCTGAGAGATAAGAGAATGATTACACCTGAGAGATAAGAGCATGATTACACCTGAGAGATAAGACCATGATTACACCTGAGAGATAAGAGAATGATTACACCTGAGAGATAAGAGCATGATTACACCTGAGAGATAAGAGCATGCTTACACACTAAACAGTCAACAGCCTCTTTGCTTTCTGCGTCGGGGGCCCGGGTACCTCAGGTGGTAGAGCACTGGACTTGTTATCGAGAGGTCGCTCGTTCGAATCCGGGCCGGGATGGACACGGGTCAACTTTATGTGCAGACCCAGAGACGGTATCCATCTCCCACCCCCGTGTCACCACAATGGCACGTTAAAGATCTTGGTCATTCTACCATAAGTGCAGATGGCTGATACCACCTAAACCAGACCAAACTACTGGACCGATTTTTTTATGAAATTTGACATGAGAGTTCCTGGGAATGATATCCCCGGACGTTTTTTTCTTTTTTTTGATAAATACTTTTGATGACGTCATATCCGGCTTTTTGTAAAAGTCGAGGCGGCACTGTCACACCCTCATTTTTAATAATAATAATGCAAACTTTTATAGCGCTATTCTAGAAAAATGTCTACTCTTAGCGCTTTACAATACATACATCGACCAAGCATACTATACACGCACAGGCAAAGAAACCGACCAAACATAACCAACAAACTATACATGCACAGGCAAAGAAAAACGACCAAACATACAATACACGCACAGGCAAAGATAACGACCAAACATAAACAAACATACTATGACCAATCATAACCAACATACTATACGCGCGCAGGCAAAGAGAACAATCAGCACATGTAAGAATTACTGACAACTAATTTTTCAATCAAATTGATTGAAATTTTTGTAAAGCAATCTTCGACGAAGGCCGGACTTCGGTATTGCATTTCAGCTTGGTGACTTGAAAAGTAATTAATGACTTTGGTCATTAAAAATCTAAAAATTGTAATAATTTTTTTTTTTATATAAAACGATCCAAATTTACGTTCATCTTATTCTGCATCATTTTCTGATTCCAAAAACATATAAATATGTTATATTTGGATTAAAAACAAGCTCTGAAAATTAAAAATATAAAAATTATGATCAAAATTAAATTTCCGAAATCGATTTAAAAACAATTTCATCTTATTTCTTGTCGGTTCCTGATTCCAAAAACATATAGATATGATATGTTTGGATTAAAAACACGCTCAGAAAGTTAAAACGAAGATAGGTACAGAAAAGCGTGCTATGCAGCACAGCGAAACCACTACCGCGCTGAACAGGCTCGTCAGTTTCACTCCGTTATGCACAAGCGGCGGACTACGGTCATTGTGAAAAAATGCAGTGCGTTCAGTTTCATTCTGTGAGTTCCACAGCTTGACTAAATGTAGTAATTTCGCCTTACGCGACTTGTTTGTTTCATCTCTTAGGGTACGATGTGCGCGTGTGTTGTATGCGTGTGCGTGCGTGAGTGTGTGTGGGTGTGTGTGGGTGGCTGCGTGTGTGTGTGGTGGGGGGGGGGTGTGTGCCTGTGTCTGTGTCCGTGTGTGATTGTTTGGGAGGTGGGTTATCGTGTGGGTGTGCGTTTTCTGTCTGTTTCTGCGCGTGAGTTTTTTTTCTGTTTTTGCAGAGAGAGGGAGAGAGAGTGCGAGGGGGGGAGGTAGAGAGAGAGAGAGAGAGAGAGAGAGAGAGAGAGAGAGAGAGAGAGAGAGAGAGAGAGAGAGAGAGAGAGAGAGAGAGCATTCGCGTTTTTATACTGACCGGCCCAAAACTCTGTAAATGAATCGGAAATTCTCTGCTAGCTGCACCACAACATTGAAGCTGGGTGAAGAACACTTACTGCTACGCTTTGATAAACGACGTTCAACATTCACAATTTCGTATGCAGTTCCTGGATCGGTACGTTTCAAAGATTGTCAAAGCTATTCTTAAGATTTGGACAAATTTGCACCTCAAAATGCTACTAAAATATGCACGAACGTTGTTGTTAACGATCTGCCACATTCATTTACTCCCTCGCAGTGTCAACATTTCTTTACATGGGAGGAAGAATCCGTGTGTGAGAGCGAGGTTTGTGTGTGTGGCCGAGAGGGACAGGGAGAGAGAGAGAGAGAGAGAGAGAGAAAGTGTGGAGAGAGTGTGGGTGTGTTTGCAAAGATGGTTATATTAATTTCTTCTGTAAATTATATCCCCTTTGTCTAAAGGGCTTTTAAAGCTGAGGACAATAAACTCTCAAAGCGTTAAAAGCGTCCCTGGAGCATTCGTCACGATTTTATTGAAAGTGAACTGCAACGCTGGCTAAATTATGAGGGTCAGCTTGTGCTCATGTCAGAGGGATGCTGAAATTGAAATGAATTTCGTGAAAGAAAAACCCGTTTGGGATCTCCTGGCCAAATGACGAAGAATCGCAACTATTCTGCAAACTCTATGCATTGAAAGCAAAGATGTTGACATATCCGTAGGGTTCGTTCGTTTGTAGATAAGTGTGATGATTACCATAGGGCCAAGGAAACCCACACAATAACAAAAACAAGCAAACAAACAAACACACAAATAAACAAACAAACCAACAAACAAACATACACATATATAGTGCCAGCGTGTGCGTATGTGCGTATATATGTGCGTGTGTGTGTCTCTTTTTGTTCGTTTCTCTTTCTTCTTTCACTTTTGCTCTACTGTCATTCCTTTCAATACTACGTGACAAACGCGGGCGCGCACGAATGCCGAGTTGTATAGCTGTCATCGTATTTCAACACTTCTTACTGTTTCCTAACATATACGGACCAGAGCTCCGGTCATAAAATAGTTGTGGGTCAGCTCTCGCGTGCGTGGGCAGCGTCCAATAACGTGACCATCGTGCGACTGTCGTAGAAAACCTTCTGGTCAGTTCCTTTGGGATAGTCGCTTGACCATTAGAGTCGTTTTTCATTCAGGAAAAACGTACTGAAATGTGAGGAAGTTTTTATATTTTTGTGAGTCGTGGGAAAGTACGGTACGACAAGACAAGACACATTTTTTATTCGACAAGACAATTTCTTTCATTACGAAAGTTTCGTTATAAGCAAACGTTTTTGTGTGTGTTTTTTACGTGTTTGTTTTTCTTCCACATTTTGATCAATCAATAAACAAGTGATAACAAACATAGAATCTGTTGGTTTTGTTGTTGTTGTTTGTTTTGTGTATGTTACAGTAAACTCTCAAAACCAGGACATTTGCGAAATCCCTGAACATTTCAGTAAATTTGTGAATTTCCTGTTTCACTCAGGGATTTTACAAATTTCCTAAAAATTCTAGGAAATTTGCGAATTTACTGATTTCAAGGGGCAGGAAATTCGCAAATTTACTGAAACACATTTGAAGGGAAACAATGCTTTGTTGGTTGCTTGTGAACCCTTTAATGATTCTGGTTTCCTTATATTAATGCAAGTTAAACACTCATATTTCTCTCTCTCTCTTCTCTCTCTTTTATACTGTCATGGAATAATAGGCCGTGAAAGGTGGATGCAGCGCCTAAAGGCAGTCGATCTACTGGCCGATGTGAATGCGTGATATATTGTGTAAAAAATTCCATCTCACACGGCATTAATAGGTAACATGCGCCTTGAGTCGCCTTGTGTGGTGAGATACGTGCGCAATATAAATCCTCGTAAATAAATAAAATAAAAATAAAAATGTTTCCTAAAATGTTTAACATAAAATCTGAACGAGTACATTAAAAGGTACATTGTGACACTCATAATGCAGTGCGTTCAGTTTCATTCTGTGAGTTCCACAGCTTGACTAAATGTAGTAATTTCGCCTTGCGCGACTTGTGTTTTCTTTTCACCGGCTGCCTGTCTGTCTCTCTTTGATCTGTCATTCTCTCCGTCTACCCAAATGCCTTTCTTTTTACACCCCCGGTATAGGGGTGTGTATAGGTTTCGCTCGATGTGTTTGTTTGTTTGTGTTCGCATATAGATCTCAAGAATGAACGGACCGATCGTCACCAAACTTGGTGAACAGGTTCTATACATTCCTGAGACGGTCCTTACAAAAATTGGGACCAGTCAAACACACGGTTAGGGAGTTATTGGTGGATTAGGATTCTACAAGGACTTCCTTCCTTCCTTCCTTCCTTCCCACCTTCCTTCCTTCCTTCCTTCCTTCCTTCCTTCCTTCCTTCCTTTCTTCTTCCCTTCCTTCCTTCCTTCCTTCCTTCCTTCTCACCTTCCTTCCTTCCTTCCTCCATCCCTTCCTTCCTTCCTTCCTTCCTTCCTTCCTTCCTTCCTTCCTTCCTTCCTTCCTTCCTTCCTTCCTTCCTTCCTTCCTTCCTTCCCACCTTCCTTCCTTCCTTCCTTCCTTCCTTCCTTCCTTCCTTCCTTCCTTCCTTCCTTCCTTCCTTCCTTCCTTCCTTCCTTCCTTCCTTCCTTCCTTCCTTCCTTCCTTCCCACCTTCCTTCCTTCCTTCCTTCCTTCCTTCCTTCCTTCCTTCCTTCCTTCCTTCCTTCCTTCCTTCCTTCCTTCCTTCCTTCCTTCCTTCCTTCCTTCCTTCCTTCCTTCCTTCCCACCTTCCTTTCTTCCTTCCTTCCTTCCTTCCTTCCTTCCTTCCTTCCCACCTTCCTTTCTTCCTTCCTTCCTTCCTTCCTTCCTTCCCACCTTCCTTTCTTCCTTCCTTCCTTCCTTCCTTCCTTCCTTCCTTCCCACCTTCCTTCCTTCCTTCCTTCCTTCCTTCCTTCCTTCCTTCCTTCCCACCTTCCTACCTTCCTTCCTTCCTTCCTACCTTCCTTCCTTCCTTCCTACCTTCCTTCCTTCCTTCCTTCCTTCCTTCCTTCCTTCCTACCTTCCTTCCTTCCTTCCTACCTTCCTTTCTGTTTTTACATTTAGTCAAGTTTTGACTAAATGTTTTAACATAGAGGGGGAATCGAGACGAGGGTCGTGGTGTATGTGTGTGTGTGTGTGTGTGTGTGTGTGTGTGTGTGTGTGTGTGTGTGTGTGTGTGTGTGTGTCTGTGCGTGTGAGTGTGTAGAGCGATTCAGACCAAACTACTGGACCGATCTTTATGAAATTTTACATGAGAGTTCCTCGGAATGATATCCCCGGACGTTTTTTTACATTATTAGTCAAGTTTTGACTAAATGTTTTAACATAGAGGGGGAATCGAGACGAGGGTCGTGGTGTATGTGTGTGTGTGTGTGTGTGTGTGAGTCTGTCTGTCTGTCTGTCTGTGCGTGTGTGTGTGTGTAGAGCGATTCAGACTAACCTACTGGACCGATCTTTATGACATTTTACATGAGAGTTCCTGGAAATGACATCCCAGAACGTTTTTTTTTCGTTTTTTCGATAAATGTCTTTGATGGCGTCATATCCGGCTTTTTGTAAAAGTTGAGGCGGCACTGTCACACCCTCATTTTTCAATCAAATTGATTGAAATGTTGGCCAAGCAATCTTCGACGAAGGCCGGACTTCGGTATTGCATTTCAGCTTGGTGGCTTAAAAATTAATTAATGACTTTGGTCATTAAAAATCTGAAAATTGTAAAAAAGAAAAAAAAATTTATAAAACGATCCAAATTTACGTTCATCTTATTCTTCATCATTTTGTGATTCCAAAAACATATAAATCTATACATATAATAAAAGAGAGTGTCTGTCTGTCTGTCTGTCTGTCTGTCTGTCTGTCTGTGGTCGCCATACCTCTGAGATGGCAAGAGGCAGGAACAAGATAGTGTGCACATACACTCCCTAGGTGCCGCAAATGTGCACCTGGGTTTTAGTTTCTTGATTCACTGTTTCCTTTCTCAGATTATGGACCTCCCATTTATTGAATACAGCCTATATGGTGCAAGACCAGTTCAGTGCCTACTGTTTACCTGTAGCAAGCACATCATGCCAGTGATATTAGAGACTCGCTGTTGCTCCTATGAGGGGAAGAAATGAAGAATGAAAAATTATCTGGACAGTTCCGGAAATTTCTAGAAGGTAAGGGAGATAACTGTTCACCTGTAGCAAGCACATCATGCCAGTGATATTAGAGACTTGCTATTGCTCCTATGAGGGGAAGAAATGAAGAATGAAAAATTAACTGGACAGTTCCGGAAATTTCTAGAAGGTAAGGGAGATAACTCTTTTTTGTCTGTGGTCGCCATACCTCTGAGATGGCAAGAGGCAGGAACAAGATAGTGTGCACGTACACTCCCTAGGTGCCGCAGATGTGCACCTGGGTTTTAGTTTCTTGATTCATTGTTTCCTTTCTCAGATTATGGACCTCCCATTTATTGAATACAGCCTATATGGTGCAAGACCAGTTCAGTGCCTACTGTTCACCTGTAGCAAGCACATCATGCCAGTGATATTAGAGACTCGCTGTTGCTCCTATGAGGGGAAGAAATGAAGAAAGAAAAATTAACTGGACAGTTCCGGAAATTTCTAGAAGGTAAGGGAGATAACTCTTTTTTTGTATCCAAACAAAGGAGGTAAAGCTAATGATAATGGGATAGCGAGCGTCTTAAATTGCTACAGGACTCCGCTTACTCCCGGGCGAAGCCGGGCTTAACTGCTAGTATGTTATATTTGGATTAAAAACAAGCTCTAAAAATTAAAAAAAAATAACAATTATGATCAAAATTAAATTTTTGAAATCAAGCTAAAAACACGTTCATCTTATTCCTTGTCGGTTCCTGATTCCAAAAACATATAGATATGATATGTTTGGATTAAAAACACGCTCAGAAAGTTAAAACGAAGAGAGGTACAGAAAAGCGTGCTATCCTTCTCAATGCAACTACTACCCTGCTCTTCTTGTCAATTTCACTGCGTTTGCCTCGAGCGGTGGACTGACGATGCTACGAGTATACGGTCTTGCTGAAGAATTGCAGTGTGTTCAGTTTCATTCTGTGAGTTCGACAGCTTGACTAAATATTGTATTTTCGCCTTACGCGACTTGTTTCTTTTTTCGATAAATACCTTTGATGACGTCATATCCGGCTTTTTGTAAAAGTTGAGGCGACACTGTCACACCCTCATTTTTTAATCAAATTGATTGAAATTTTGAAATTTTGGCCAAGCAATCTTCGACGAAGGCCGGACTTCGGTATTGCATTTTGTGGCTTAAAAATTGATTAATGACTTTGGTCATTAAAAATCTGAAAATTGTAAAAAAAATATTTGTTTTATAAAACGATCTAAATTTACGTTCTTCTTATTCTTCATCATTTTCGGTCCGGTGTCAGAATAATGTGACTGGGTGGGACATGAAGCCTGTGCTGCGACTTCTGTTTTGTGTGTGGCGCACGTTATGTCAAAGCAGCACCGCCCTGATATGGCCCTTCGTGGTCGGCTGGGCGTTAAGCAAACAAACAAACAAACAAAAGTGAATGGGTCCCAAAGAGACAAATAGGTTGGTGGGACAGGAAAACCCCCTAAACAAGAAATTCCTCCGAGGTAGGAAAAACACCCCCGTTGGTCAAAGGGAAATAACCATTCTCACTGCCACCAACTGAGAAGGTTATTTCCCTT
>NC_090247.1:3690200-3697700 GCF_037325665.1 Littorina saxatilis | reverse complement strand
ACCGAGGTCCCTTCGTGTACACTACATTGGGGTGTGCACGTTAAAAGATCCCACGATTGACAAAAGGGTCTTTCCTGGCAAAATTGTATAGGCATAGATAAAAATGTCCACCAAAATACCCGTGTGACTTGGAATAATAGGCCGTGAAAAGTAGGATATGCGCCGAAATGGCTGCGATCTGCTGGCCGATGAGAATGCGTGATGTATTGTGTAAACAAAATTCCATCTCACACGGCATAAATAAATCCCTGCGCCTTGAATATGTGCGCAATATAAATTGCATAAAAAAATATATAAAAAAAATCCCTGCGCTTAGAACTGTACCCACGGAATACGCTCGATATAAGCCTCATATTGATTGATTGATTGATTGATTGATACATCCTCGGTTGTAAGCCTATATCTAACGTACGACACCTTCAATGCGAATGTTGGATAACCTGTGCAAGGGAATATAATGTCAAGTGTAAACATTACACGATAACGGCTGGAATAACCGCTGGAATAAGGAAGAAGGAAGCATTGTGTTGCATTGTGAAAGTTTAATATCAGATGAGAAAATATGGATCCGTTACGGGGAACGGTGTCATGTTGCGTTTAATTTTCCTCAAGGTTTTTCTACGCAAGAGAACGTTTATCGAGTGCACAAGCAAAACAAAAAACAAAACAAAAATATTGTTCAGTTTTCAGTTTGATTTGATTATACCACACATTCCGTATTAACGGGGCAATAATTGCTTTTTTATTTTGCTTCTTAGGCTAGGCTTACAAGTCCCTTTCGAGTGCTCAGAGAGAAAGGGAGATTTTTCAGTTCTTAGTTTTGATTTGATAGATCCGTAAAATGAAATAGTAATTGCTTTCTTTACTGGTCTCTCTTGCTTGCCTCTAGAAAAAAATGGAGCAATAATGACTTTATTATTTTGCTTCTTACAAGTCTCTGATATGTGACCCTCCACCACGAAATGAGTCGCATGTCACCTTGTGCGGTTCTGCGCTAGGCTTAATATAAGTCCGGGGAGTGTCTGGTAACAGTGTGTGGGTCACCTTAGTCACAGGCTTATAACTCAAACAGTTTTTGCTCTTTTCTAAAACGGGTTTCACCACTGGATAGAACATAAAAAAAACTCTTTATGACAATGTGAAAATATGAAAATCATGCAAAGGTGACAAGCGACTCATTCCGTGGTGGAGGGTCACATATGTCCTCAAAGAGAAAGGGACTTGTTTCAGTGTTTAGTTTTCCAATGATTATACATTCCGTCAACTGTGGAGTAACAATTTATTTATTTATTTTATTTACGAGGATTTATATCGCGCACGTATCTCACCACACAAGGCGACTCAAGGCGCATGTTACCTATTAATGCCGTGTGAGATGGAATTTTTTACACAATACATCACGCATTCACATCGGCCAGTAGATCGACTGCCTTTAGGCGCTGCATCCACCTTTCACGGCCTATTATTCCAGGTCACACGGGTATTTTGGTGGACATTTTTATCTACGCCTATACAATTTTGCCAGGAAAGACCCTTTTGTCAATCGTGGGATCTTTAACGTGCATACCCCAATGTAGTGTACACGAAGGGACCTCGGTTTATCGTCTCATCCGAAAGACTAGCACTTGAACCCACCACCTAGGTTAGGAAAGGGGGGAGAAAATTGCTAACGCCCTGACCCAGGGTCGAACTCGCAACCTCTCGCTTTCGAGCGCAAGTGCGTACCACTCGGCCACCCAGTCCTTATAAATGGAAGGGTGTTTGTACTGTGTGTAAAAGCCTGACAGTATATGTGATGGTTTACGGGAGGCTTACTGTGCCTTTAAGCAGGCAGTCTAATCGGACGTGGTACAATAATATGCGCAGCTCTGCTGATATGAAAACGTTCAAATATACCCGGTATAAGTCGCACAACAAACATTCCAGTCACCATCTGAAAGTTGCTGGGAGGTGGACATTGATTTTAGATATCTGAGTTGTTTTTGGTGTGTGTGTGTGTGTGTGTCGGTGTGTGTGTGTGTGTGTGTGTGTGTGTGTCTGTCTGTGTGTGTGTGTGTGTGTGTGTGTCTGTGTGTGTGTGTGTGTGTGTGTGTCTGTGTGTGTGTGTCTGTGTGTGTGTGTCTGTGTGTGTGTGTCTGTGTGTGTGTGTGTGTGTGTGTCTGTGTGTGTCTGTGTGTCTGTGTGTGTGTCTGTGTGTGTCTGTATGTGTGTCTGTGTGTGTCTGTGTGTCTGTGTGTCTGTGTGTGTGTGTGTGTGTGTGTGTGAGAGAGAGAGATTTACGTTGAACGATCTTTTACGGTGGAAAACATTGAAATGACTCTTCCTCTTTACACATGAACCTTTGACATATGAACGGTTTGCAGCTGTGTAATAATTGCTATGTAACTCGAAACGTTCTCGGGAAAAATAAATCTGTTGATATCATCTTTCAAGTGAGCAAGGTGCCTTTTATCAGGAAGTAGATTGTCTCAAGGCAATAACTCATACACAATATATAGCTCGACACAACCACTGGGCGAAAAGTGGCGTTTTGTATCTTACAAAACTACTCAAAATCCCAACAAAACTTCAAGTTTCAATGGGTTTATTAGATTTTGGTGTTCACGACAACGCCAGATTTTGATTTTGTCTTTCTGTGACCATTGTTTTTGCCTCTTCGTAGCTGACTTCATGGCCCTCTTGTGTCAATTTGCTTCCACCTGTGTCAGCCGGTCCGCCTCTTCGTTGCCTTGTATGTTGCAGTGTAGGGGTATCCACCACCATAAGCTTGAGCTTGTTGTTAATCCTCATCATGTATTATGTTGAATTATCTATGAATTGTTGAATAAACACTGTTTAAATCAAGGTATCTACTGGATGACTATATTGTCAGTGGATAGCTGTAGGGCATAACAGTCAGAACAGTCCCACGGTCTGAACGAGAAACAAGTGCTCTTTTATGAGGCAAGATTTCACTCCGCCGTATAAAATGTCAGGAAACAAAAGGCCATGTTCTCATATTGAAAACTCTGTTCTGCTCTTTGTGAGAGATTTTGGCTGGTGACGCAAATAAAGGTTTTACAATAGTTTTGTTAATTAAGTTTTAAACAAATGTTAACAAAACCTTTTGTGTTGTAAGAACCCAGATGGTAAAAGGATGCTACCTTTCACTGGGCGAAAAGTGGCGTTTTGTATCTGTCACACACACACACGTGCATCACACACATGCGCAGCCAGTCAACCACTGACTCAATAAGAATCTTACATAATAAAGTTCCACAAACACAAATTGTAGTATAAAAGGAAATATTATTGTTCACTTATAAACATATTTATCACACACACACGCACACACACACACACGTTTAAGTTAATGACCTGCTGGAGTAAATGGCTTATTTATCGAGCTAGGTAATACGGGTAATACTCAAATAACCAACTGAGTCCAGCAGTAGATAGAAATCCCGACGATGTAGACGTAGACGATAGAATGACGGTAGTAGGACGACACTGAGTTAAAGGTGAAGCAGAAGACTGCGCAGACGTAGATGAAGATGTAGATGTGAGTTAAATGTCATCTTCCGGTTAAAGTTGACACCAGAACTTGGTTGTTTCAGTCTTCAGGTTAACAACAGGGCGACCTGAAATATGTGTGGAGTTAGTTTCATAGTCAATATCACGCTACCCTTTACCCGGCCCGTCTTATGCCAATAACTCCAAAGCAGGATTATATGGACAATGGCAATACAGATTCACACACTCATAATAATTATACCCAAATCACTCATGCTGGCAACCATTTAAACATATTCAAATTAATGTTCAAACTAGCTACTAGCATCAAATTTTAACAACACAATTTAACAATATTTCTTAGATATAATCATAATTATCGTAGGCAAAGTACAACAAGTATACAATAGTAGAAACCCATTATACTGCACTTGCAGACAAGCAAACAAACAACAAACAAACAAACAGCCGGTCGACTCGGACGTATGCATATATATATATACCAAAGTAACAAACTACATGTCCCTGAAGTTATTTCCTATAACTCCGATACATATACAAGAAATTCCTCCGAGGTAGGAAAAACACCCCCGTCCTTACCATTCTCACTGCCACCAACTGAGAAGGCACTGCTAACAAGTGTGGTTAAAATAAGTTGATTGAGTGGACAAAGAGACAGGCGGAGAAAAAGACAAATCAATATAACTCTTTCTGTAACACCTACTGACCGCATACAGAAAACAAAAGATCCCGAAAAAAAAAAATCGGTTTGCGCTGCGCGCTGAGAGCAGGTATTGAAATATCTCATCGACCAGATTTTGTCCGGGGTGTATCTGCCGCTTCGCCGGGTAGCAAGTAGAGCCGAATACCCGGCTTGAGTGGCGCACTGTACGCCGGCTTCGAACCATGTGCCCAGCAGACTCGTGGAATGGGAACAGCACGAACATGATTCAGGGGCCATAATGCCATTCCTGATCATATCATGTCGAGTCCCATACTTGTCGACGACGCCCTAGGTACCACATCACAAACAGAACTGTGCAATACACAGGTGTTTTCTACAGACACACTCAAACACACACACACAGAGAAGCCGTATATATATATATATATCTATATCTATTGTATAAATATATAGAGATAGATGAGAGTGTATTTTTCGCGTGGCTATAAATTGATTCGACCTTTGCACTTTTACAGTGAGGATAATTTACGGGTTCAATTTACGTTCTGGACACTGCGGTGACCTTCTAAAAATAGTAACAGAACGCCGGGAATATCCGAAGATACTATAGTGCACCATACGAAGGAAGGGAGGTGAACGCTGAAAACATGGAGAAGATAAGGAAGAGTTATGCCGTAGTTGATCCCCCCAAAAAACCAAAATCCACCAATAACTCCCTAACCGTGTGTTTGACTGATCCCAATTTGTGTAAGGACCGTCTCAGGAATGTATAGAACCTGTTCACCAAGTTTGGTGACGATCGGTCCGTTCATTCTTGAGATCTACTTGCGAACACAAACAAACACACAAACAAACAAACAAACACATCGAGTGAAACCTATACACACCCCTATACCGGGGGTGTAATTACAAATAAAGACTCACCGCATCTCGGCCGCATGTACAAGACAAATCATTATGCCCTTCCCCAGTCCGGTCTCTGAAACCGAACCTACAGCTGCTGTAGCTGGATTCGCTGCTTGGAACGCAAGCCTTCACCGAATGAAGTATTATTCCCCAGTTTCTAAATTCATATATCAAATGAAGACAGTTCACAACATTTACAACGTAAACCACGAAAAACACGAGAAAAACCATATAGCGCACACACAGGCAGTAAAGCCCAAACACCAACACAGGTGCTTGCAATCGGTCTTTCCTACATACAACAGGCGCTTGTGACAGTATCTTACAAAACTACTCAAAATCCCAACAAAACTTCAAGTTTCAATGGGTTTATTAGATTTTGGTGTTCACGACAACCCCAGATTTTGATTGGATTTTGTTGAAGTTATCGCTGCGAAATTGCCTGGAATTTCAGCGCGTTTTGCGACAGTCAAAACATCATGTTAAACCATGTTACAGCATGTCTGTAACATGCACAAATGCCAAGTTTTGATGGCATTAAAGCTTTGGTTTAACGCCAAGTAACATCATGTTATCGTAGACTTAACTTGCAAAACTGCTTGTTTTGGTGGTGTTACAGCTTGCTTGTAACGTGATTAACATCATGTTATTGCTGGTTTAACATGCAAAACCCCATGTTATGTTGGTGTTAAAGATTGCTCAAATGCCTATTAACTCCATGTTATGTTGGTGTTAAAGCTTGCTCAAATGCCTATTAACACCATGTTAGTTGGTGTTTGGCTTGATTATTGATGTAAAAAAAACACCATGTTATGACGTTCACATAATTGTTTTCATCTGGATGGAATTTTGTGGAAAAGAAAGCATGTTGTTTGGTAATTGTGTGCGGGTTTCATGCTTGGATATTGCACTTTGCTGACTTGTCACAGGTCAATTTACATTTAACAATATTAGTTTTCAAATGCATCATCCTTCACACATTATGTAAACATCTTTAACTTTAACACTTTGGTTGTAAAAGTATTGCACTTTATTCAAACAGAACAAAAACAAAAATGCTGATTCACAATGTACAATAGCAAAGGACTATTTTGAGTGGAGACAGTGTTCATCCACACTATAATTGGATAAGCTAAAATAAATTATTTAAATCGGTGAAGGCCACACGAAATGAAAACACACTATCAGTAAATTACTTCCCTTGTGAGTGAGAGGGTCATACCCATAAAAGCCATGTCAGTTTTAGCCCATGTGAGTGTGTGTGGAGGAGGGGGAGGGGGCAGATGCCCTGTGAAAACATTGGCCATAGATATATATATGTGAATTACTTCCCTTGGGTATGAACATTTATGAATGATTTAAATGGGTGAAGGAAGGCTAAACAAAATGAAAATCAGTAAATTACTAAATAACTAAATTACTTCCCTTGTGAGTGAGAACAGTCATGAATACCATGTTCCAATTTTTTGCTAAACATTCGCCCACAATGTGACCTTCAAAGTTGAAAAGGGGTAACTGAACTTCATGTTTGGATGTCATCGAGTCCAACATGTCAGTAAAGTTTGAAAGCCCTAGATTCATAAACATCTGAAAACTGCTCAACGTCTGTGCATCACGGCACATTAATAAAAGTAAGAGTTAGTAAGATTAACCTAACTGCTATGGTGAGGCAGTAATCACTCGTTGATGAAGAATTATTTGAATTCTGAATTTCGAACAAACAAAATACAGTGGGCCCCCCTCCAAACCCCCTTTTCAGGCCTCCAAGAATAAAAAAAAAAGCAGGTCTTATAAAGGAGGAAATCTGCTTAATATGTAGGTCAATGTACAACGGGTTGTGAACAGAAAATCCAAAAACGTAAGGTCTTAAAAGCGGGGAAGTCTGAAAAGGGGGGGAGGGGGGACCTAAAATGTGGCGATCATAACCATAATTTATCTAACGAAGTTCATTCTGAAATCTTCTTCAGCGTTTGATTATGTTGTTTATTTGGTGTTTAACGTCGTTGTCAACCACGAAGGTTATATCGCGACGGGGAAAGGGGGGAGATGGGATAACGCCACTTGTCAATTGTTTCTTGTTCACAAAAGCACTAATCAAAAATTTGCTCCAGGGGCTTGCAACGTAGTACAATATATTACCTTACTGGGAGAATGCAAGTTTCCAGTACAAAGGACTTAACATTTCTTACATACTGCTTGACTAAAATCTTTACAAAAATTGACTATATTCTATACAAGAAACACTTAACAAGGGTAAAAGGAAAAACAGAATCCGTTAGTCGCCTCTTACGACATGCTGGGGAGTATCGGGTAAATTCTTTCTCGTCCCAACCAATATGGGACTCCCCCTAACCCGCGGGGGGTGTTTGATAATATTATGGAGAGACTAAATCCTCAGTTCAGATGTGGTCTTAACT
>NC_090247.1:3673040-3690000 GCF_037325665.1 Littorina saxatilis | reverse complement strand
GTTCAGCAAATTTGCATCTGTATCGGTTAAGATGTTTGAATGTCACAAGAGGTCATTGACAGAACTCATCGAACAATAAGGACTGAGCGAATATTTGTATCTCACCTCATTGCGTTTATAGTACAACATTAATGTTGTATCTCACCTCATTGCGTTTATAGTACAACATTAATGTTGTATCTCACCTCATTGCGTTTATAGTACAACATTAATGTTGTATCTCACCTCATTGCGTTTATAGTACAACATTAATGTTGTAATCACAGGGATGGCCAAATCTCAAAATGTTGACTCTCCAGCCTGGCTAATAACTTCAAGAAAGTCACTAGCCCGGCAGAAATTTTGCTGACCCAGTACATACCACAGTTGATCTGCAGTGTTTATATGGCTTTTAAACCCGATATCACAACCAAAAGGGTCGCATTTGACCAGAATTTCCAGCCGGGCGAGTTGCCAGGCGGTTTCTACTAGCCCGGAGGATTTTTAACTCGCCCCTGGCGACCGGACGGACGATTTGGACATCCCTGTAATCACATTAAGATACAACATTAATGAATTCTCCAGTTTTCCCATTGACATTGTATGACATCCACAGGAGTCAACAGATGGACAAACAGCGTTGACAACTATTTAATGAGATACGACACCGATACATACACAACCTGGCGGTGACCTTACGAGTATTTTACCTCTGCTTATAAGACGAAGTCGCCTAGACAAACTTTTTAAAAATGTTCTCGGAAGACTTACATAAGCAGTGACAGAATGTTTGTGTGACGTCATTATTCGCATTACTGACGTCTTCTCTAACTTCGCTCCTCTTTTGACGTCAGAGATGTCACTTTAGATTCGAGGGGCAAGAACAGATGTCTTAGTTTGTTCAATCAATAGTGTATCTAATTAACCCAGTGCAGATCGTTCCAGACGTCCACATGGCACAGTAGCACCTCGCTCCATGGGCACATATCAAAAGACAACAGTATGTCTGTGTCCTGTGCAGGGGAACTTTTTTTCTGAACTATACTTCGCCAACAAATGTCGTACCACAACTAAAACATTCATTCCCGTGTCGTTTTATTTGGACTTTCTGTGCCAGTAAGGCACTTCTCTTGGGTACTGGCACTCTTTTCGGATCAAAGATATTTCTTTTATTAAGGTTACGTAAGCGCCGCTCAAACAAACGTACCCCGAAAGTGAAGTGCATTTAATGGCAAGTGTGAATGAAATTGCACGGCAATTAATGATTTAGTTGCGGTACGGAATTTGTTGCAATTGTTTTTGCTTAGTTTAGTTTCCCAGATTGACTTACGGTTAACTGACTGAATTAATTCAACAAAAACATCCCACTCCATACAAAAGGCAGCTTGACTGTAGATTTTTGGAGTGTAGAAGAGGGAAAATGTGACCCTCCATCACGGAATGAGTCGAATGTCATCTCGTGGGGTTCTGCGCTAGGCCTAATATACGTCCGGGGGGTGTCCGGTATTAGTGTGAGGATCACCTTAGTAACAGGCTTATAACTCGAACAGTTTTCGCTCTTTTCTACAACGGGTTTCACCACTGAATAGAGCGTAACAAACTCTTTCAGAAACTGTACAAAATCATGCAAAAGTGACATGCGACCCATTCCGTGGTGGAGGGTCACAAATGTTCCGGTTATTCCATGTGGAAGCCTGAACAACTGATCAATGGTGATTCATATGACGGTTCATACAAGAGAGAAGGTACATTCAAACGCTTCATTTCACATCGTCACGTGAGTATGATATCATTCTGCATTTATTTTCGTTTATATTCCCCATTTCGATCAAAACTAACTCAACAAAATAAATAACTTAGTTACGTCAAATTGTATTGCACGATTCAAAACGATGACACGTAATAAATTTCTTCTCTAAAATCAACACAAGAAGCAACAAACAAATCTGTGTCTCCTATTGAGCAAAGTAAGTAATAGCTGCTGACAAATATAACACATGGAATTAACGGAAAACAGTAATGTTGTACCCAAATCCGCATTCAGAAAACAAACATTATTCCAATTTGACAAGGTGTTCATTTTTTTCCAACAGAAACAAGTACATAACACTAAGTTACAATTTCTTTTCAGTTCCACAACCAAGCTACCAAAAACCTGTCCCTTAAAACTCCACTCTTTCCAACTAAAACAAACCATTTGAAATAAAAACCGGAAACTTTGTTTTTTATAGAGTCATGGCGTGGCTAGAGCATCGAGTACACACAGGTCACGTGACAGAATTCGCGCATGCGCCCCGGTCACGGGAAGCAGAGACTGTCTCGAACGGCTGGTCGCCTGTTGTGAGTATGGCAAAACTCGGCATACTCCTCCCAAGAACAGGACTTTGAGTAACAGCACTCTTGCATGATTCCTCGTTTTTTCCTTCTGTGCGCTGTCGGTGATTTCCCCTTAGGTGTGCCAGCGAAAAAAGTGGCGGCTGTGGTTTTGGTCAGAAAGAGCGACGACGTGTGAGAAGGTTGACTGCCTGGGGAAACACACACACAGAAAAGTAGGTTGAGATTTCCATGAGGATGTGGGTGGGGGCGGGGGGTGGAGGAGGGGATAAAAGTGTTGAGGTGGTGGGTGGGATAAAAAAGAAACAAGCAACAAAAAAAAAGAAACAAGTTTTGAAGCGATATAAACACATGTTGTCAAGCTGTCGGCATAAAAGGAACAGATTAACACACACAAAAGAGTCATCGCCGAGACTATATTAAGATAGTCTCGACTAACCACACGGAAAAACCAAGACGAGTCACGCTCGCCACCGCGTAGCGCGCGAACGCAGTACTTATTTTCTTTAATTCTGAGCACATTTTTATAGTAAACATGAAATCAGGAGAAATTGAGGAATACGATGCAATCATTTTTAAATCTGCAAGTGAAAGTTCAATTTTAATGACAACTTTAATGAGCAAACTAATTAACTAATTGTTACGCTGCCAAGTTGAAATTCAATACGATAGTCCGGACTTCGTCGAAAATTGCTTGACCAAAATTTCAATTAATTTGATTGAAAAATGAGGGCGTGACAGTGCGGCCTCAACTTTCACAAAAAGCCGGATATGACGTCATCAAAGACATTTATCGAAAAAATGAAAAACAGGTCCGGGGATATCATACCCAAGAACTCTCATATGAAATTTTATGAAGATCGGTCCAGTAGTTTTCTCTGAATCGCTCTACACACACACACGCACATACATACACACATGCGCCACGACCCTCGTCTCGATTCCCCCTCTATGTTAAAACATTTAGTCAAAACTTGACTGAATGTAAAACGAACTGTGTGCTACTTACAGAAGTGCCGCTTTAGCAAACAACCTCTCTGTCACTGTCTCGGTCTGTCACTCTCTCTCTCTCTCTCTCTCTCTCTCTCTCTCTCTCTCTCTCTCTCTGTCTGTCTCTCTCTGTGTGTGTGTGTGTGTGTGTGTGTGTGTGTGTGTGTGTGTGTGTGTGTGTGTGTGTGTTGCGGAAATGTGTACGTGTGTGTGTGCATGTGTGCGAGTGTATGTGTGTGAGAGAGAGAGAGAGAGAGAGAGAGAGAGACGCACACACACACACACACAAACACACACGCACACACACGCACACACTCTCTCTCTCCCTATCTCTCTAAAACACACACTTAAATGCGCATCAACAAAACACAACACTCTTACTTTTATTGATATGTTGAATGGTGCTGTTGACGTCCCTCTTGGTCAAGCTGGTCAAGCTTCTCTTGGTCAAGCTTCTCTTGGTCAAGCTTCTCTTGGTCAGCTTGTAGGGGTCAAACCGGCAGGCCAGGCTGACGTGGCCCCTCAGCTGGTTGCGACAGCGGCGATGACAGTCACCGTGCCACAGATCGTAGATCTCCTCTCCTGAGCTTTGTTGGAATCTGAAAAACAAAGGGATGATGATAACTGTTGTTAGCTCAGTTGGTAGAGCACTGGACTTGTGATCCTGGCCTACAGGCCTGCAAGTGGCGAGTATTTTCATGGCGAGTAGAAACATGTAACTGGCGAGTAGAAATGTGCATCTACTCGCCAAATACGAGTAAAGTTGCTGAAACAAATTGTTGGTATGGCTAGTTAAGTTTGCTCTTTGGCTATTTAATTTTCAGAATCACTAGCCAATGGTGAGTACACAATTTATTGGGCTTTTAGGGCTGTCCTAAGGTTTCAGGTTCGACTCCGGCCTGTGACGGACACGGGTCAACTTTATGTGCAGACCCAGAGACGGTAGCCATGTCCCACCCCCGTGTCACCAATGTGGCACATATAAGTCCCCGGTCATTCTGCCGTAAGTGCAGATGGCTGATACCACCTAAACACGCAAACACTTGTGTATCTCATCAAAAGGCTTGAGGGCGTAAAACTCGAATTATAATATACTTTTATCCCCCCCTCTGCTTCTTTCTCTCTGTAAACTTGTAGGGCTAGTTATTTTTCGGTAACTTACCCAACAACCAAACAAATAACGACCCAGCAACAGCCTGAATCCTCGATAGTGCAATGGATTGAGAAGTTGTTCTGTTTCGGTACTACTTTTTGCGACTGAAAAGTTCCGAACGCTCTAATGTACGAAGTATACATCTCTGGAACAAACAATACAAACATACCGCATTTAAATTAACAACTACAGGCCTGAACACATGAATCTCCATATGAAATCCATGAGTTCGGTTGTTTTCTGAATTTAGATCTGCCGTGCTCAAACCGTTCATCACAAGCAATTTCCCAAGGCAAGTAACTCATACTTTGTCTAGCGACAAGAGTAGTTCCCCTTCTTTTCACTCAGTTTCTTTGACAACAGACTGCAATCCGACGGTCAGTTTTCAACAATATTTCATTTTATAAACAGATCACACGCAATCAATTGCAAACATTTAATCAACGTAAAGAACATGCAGCGGTTTCATACACTATTCTGCCCCAGAAAACTAAACTTCATACAGTTTTTAACGTTGGAACACGGGTGTAAAACTTCGTCTGCTAGTCACATTCGAAGAAAGAACATTTCCTGAGCGATACCAAAACATGAACAGAACACACACTATCTGCCTTTACCGCCACAGCAGAATGACAACATAACTGTGTACTTGATTTTAGTTCAAAACATGGAAACTGACAAGAAGTGTTAACAAAATTGAATGATTTGCACGGAACTATACAACCGCGCATTAATCGATCGCCTGCGCAGGTAGACTGGTTGGGTGAATATGATTCGATCAAACTTTCGCACAAAAACTCCTCTTTTCTTTGAATAACTGAAGAAAGGAGGGATAAAGAGGTTACATACCTCGTCTCAGTGATTATCAAAAATAATGGTCTCAGTTCGCGGTCATGAAAAAGCTCGCTGAAGCTCGCATTTTTCATGATCCGCTAACTTCGACCATTATTTTTGATAATCACTGAGACTCGGCATGTAACCTCAACATCTAGTCCTTAAGAGGCGAATTATTTAGCCTGTAGGACATGAAGCATTCTCTATTTCTTGTCCTTTTACGCCCTCACGGTGAAACCAGTAGGGTCATAATTATGTTCCTGGGTGTTATCCCGACTTTAGATGAAACCAGTAGGGTCATAATTATGTTCCTGGGTGTTATCCCGACTTTAGATGAAACCAGTAGGGTCATAGTTATGTTCCTGGGTGTTATCCCGACTTTAGATGATACCAGTAGGGTCATAATTATGTTCCTGGGTGTTATCCCGACTTTAGATGAAACCAGTAGGGTCATAATTATGTTCCTGGGTGTTATCCCGACTTTAGATGAAACCAGTAGGGTCATAGTTATGTTCCTGGGTGTTATCCCGACTTTAGATGATACCAGTAGGGTCATAATTATGTTCCTGGGTGTTATCCCGACTTTAGATGATACCAGTAGGGTCATAATTATGTTCCTGGGTGTTATCCCGACTTTAGATGAAACCAGTAGGGTCATAGTTATGTTCCTGGGTGTTATCCCGACTTTAGATGAAACCAGTAGGGTCATAATTATGTTCCTGGGTGTTATCCCGACTTTAGATGAAACCAGTAGGGTCATAATTATGTTCCTGGGTGTTATCCCGACTTTAGATGAAACCAGTAGGGTCATAATTATGTTCCTGGGTGTTATCCCGACTTTAGATGATACCAGTAGGGTCATAATTATGTTCCTGGGTGTTATCCCGACTTTAGATGATACCAGTAGGGTCATAATTATGTTCCTGGGTGTTATCCCGACTTTAGATGATACCAGTAGGGTCATAATTATGTTCCAGGGTGTTATCCCGACTTTAGATGAAACCAGTAGGGTCATAATTATGTTCCTGGGTGTTATCCCGACTTTAGATGAAACCAGTAGGGTCATAGTTATGTTCCTGGGTGTTATCCCGACTTTAGATGATACCAGTAGGGTCATAATTATGTTCCTGGGTGTTATCCCGACTTTAGATGATACCAGTAGGGTCATAATTATGTTCCTGGGTGTTATCCCGACTTTAGATGAAACCGGTAGGGTCATAATTATGTTCCTGGGTGTTATCCCGTCTTTAGATGAAACCAGTAGGGTCATAATTATGTTCCTGGGTGTTATCCCGACTTTAGATGAAACCAGTAGGGTCATAATTATTTTCATGGGTGTTATCCCGTCTTTAGATGAAACCAGTAGGGTCATAATTATGTTCCTGGGTGTTATCCCGACTTTAGATGAAACCAGTAGGGTCATAATTATGTTCCTGGGTGTTATCCCGTCTTTAGATGAAACCAGTAGGGTCATAATTATGTTCCTGGGTGTTATCCCGTCTTTAGATGAAACCAGTAGGGTCATAATTATGTTCCTGGGTGTTATCCCGTCTTTAGATGAAACCAGTAGGGTCATAATTATGTTCCTGGGTGTTATCCCGACTTTAGATGAAACCAGTAGGGTCATAATTATGTTCCTGGGTGTTATCCCGACTTTAGATGAAACCAGTAGGGTCATAATTATGTTCCTGGGTGTTATCCCGTCTTTAGATGAAACCAGTAGGGTCATAATTATGTTCCTGGGTGTTATCCCGTCTTTAGATGAAACCAGTAGGGTCATAATTATGTTCCTGGGTGTTATCCCGTCTTTAGATGAAACCAGTAGGGTCATAATTATGTTCCTGGGTGTTATCCCGACTTTAGATGAAACCAGTAGGGTCATAATTATGTTCCTGGGTGTTATCCCGTCTTTAGATGAAACCAGTAGGGTCATAATTATGTTCCTGGGTGTTATCCCGACTTTAGATGAAACCGGTAGGGTCATAATTATGTTCCTGGGTGTTATCCCGACTTTAGATGAAACCAGTAGGGTCATAATTATGTTCCTGGGTGTTATCCCGACTTTAGATGAAACCGGTAGGGTCATAATTATGTTCTTGGGTGTTATCCCGTCTTTAGATGAAACCAGTAGGGTCATAATTATGTTCCTGGGTGTTATCCCGACTTTAGATGAAACCAGTAGGGTCATAATTATGTTCCTGGGTGTTATCCCGACTTTAGATGAAACCAGTAGGGTCATCATTATGTTCCTGGGTGTTATCCCGACTTTAGATGAAACCAGTAGGGTCATCATTATGTTCCTGGGTGTTATCCCGACTTTAGATGAAACCAGTAGGGTCATAATTATGTTCCTGGGTGTTATCCCGACTTTAGATGAAACCAGTAGGGTCATCATTATGTTCCTGGGTGTTATCCCGACTTTAGATGAAACCAGTAGGGTCATAATTATGTTCCTGGGTGTTATCCCGACTTTAGATGAAACCAGTAGGGTCATAATTATGTTCCTGGGTGTTATCCCGTCTTTAGATGAAACCAGTTGGGTCATAATTATGTTCCTGGGTGTTATCCCGTCTTTAGATGAAACCAGTTGGGTCATAATTATGTTCCTGGGTGTTATCCCGACTTTAGATGAAACCAGTTGGGTCATAATTATGTTCCTGGGTGTTATCCCGACTTTAGATGAAACCAGTAGGGTCATAATTATGTTCCTGGGTGTTATCCCGACTTTAGATGAAACCAGTAGGGTCATAATTATGTTCCTGGGTGTTATCCCGACTTTAGATGAAACCATTAGGGTCATAATTATGTTCCTGGGTGTTATCCCGACTTTAGATGAGATTGTTGTATGCGTGTTTAGGTGGTAGCAGCCACCTGCCCTTATGTACAGAATGACCGAGGTCTTTAACATGCCACTGTGGTGACCACGGAGGGGGGGCTTGTGGCGATGTGCAATAGAGTCACTGAGTGACTGTTATGCGGAACCAATCTCCTGGCGCTTGAGAGAATAGGAAGCATTGACATTGACATGTGACTTTTATCCCCTGTTTGTATTTTACAATGTTGTATTTTACAATGTTATATTTTACAATGTTATATTTTGTTTGTCTGAATCTGTTACGAAAGCAATATGAAACGCGACCTTCTTCTTCTGCATTCTGAAGTCTCACTTTCACGGTGCCAAAATATGTCGTTTTTCTGTTCATATCAGACAAATGCTTCGGGAACTTATTATTCTTCTTCGTTCGTTCGAAGTTTTCTGACCTCCTTTGGTTGGTAAACTTTTTAACTTTTTCATTTTTAATTTTTCCATTTTATCATTGTGTGTCTGTGCCTCGCAAGGACAGATTGTAAGAAAAGGCGTAGCCTTAAATCTTAATCCTTGTTAAATAAAGTTCAATTCAATTCAATTCAATTCATGGGCTGAAACTCCCACGTTCGTTCATGTTTTTGCACGATTGGGTTTTTAGGTGTATGGCCGTTTTTGCCCCGCCATTCAGGCAGCCGTACCTAATCAAAGCGAATCCGAAAACGTTTCCTGTTTGATGCTCATCCTGGTATCACACAGAACACTACAAGAAGCAAGAGAGCTTTGAAGTTTGAGATATTTGATATGTTCACTTTCAACAATTTGCACCGGAAGCAATAACATTCTCATGGAACAGTCGACGTAAAAACATCTCAAAACGCCAGCAACCCGTACTTTCTCATCAGTAAACATTTGTTATATTGGAAGATACTACATTTAAAGTGAACGCACTGGTATGTGGTATTGATTAAACTGTTTAAGGAGAAACATTGTATTTGGTAGCACTTAGTGTAGACACAAATCTGAATCTTTGAGAAAGAAGTCACGTCACGTGTAGAGAGGCGGTAGTTGGGGTGCTGGGATGGGGGTGAGGGAGGGAAGTGGTTCGGGAATGGAAGAAGAAGAGGTCAAGGGGGGGGGGACTGAAGGGGGAGAGGGGGGGTTGGATTAAGAAAGAGACACAGTTTACTTTTAAAATTATTTCAGAGGAAGAGAGAGAGAGAGAGAGAGAGAAAGAGAGAGAGAAAGAGAGAGACAGACAGAGACAGACAGACAGAGAGAACGACAGAGACAGAGAGACAGAGAGAGCGACAAAGACAGAGAGAGACAGAGACAGAGACACACACACATACACACACACACGCACACACACGCACACATACAGACAGACAGACAGAGAAAGACAGAGACCAAGAAGGAGGTGGGGGGGGGGAGGGTTGTAAGACACAGACAGAGAAACAACTGCAATGACCTTCACGTCCCCCAGCCAGTATACCGCGATTCTTCACCCACTGTGGGGTGTGAACGTTCCGCGTGAAGCAGTCTGGCATAAGTAATCATGTATGCGCTCTTTTATCACTGTGTACGGCATTCGAATCGCTCCTTCGAGATGCTGCAGATGAATTTTTCATATTCAGTATCATCCTTTTGGCTAGGGCGTTGCTACTTCGCTCCTGTGTTTCGATTGCGAGGACTTTTGTCTTGTTTTCTGTTCGTGAGTAAATATGATTTTTTTGGAGCATTGTGAAAGGGGGGGGGGGGGGGGGTTGGTGAGGGGTGGCGAGGGAGGCTGGCTAAGGAAATGTAAGGCATTCAATATTTTCACCCGTTTACAATGAAGACATACGGCAGACTTGTAATCAACAATGCTACGGGGAAAACAGTTAAACATGTTCAACTATACATTGGGTGTGCACGTTAAAGATCCCACGATTGACAGAAGGGTCTTTCCTGGCAAAATTGCTTAGGCACAGTTAATAATTGTCTACCTATACCCGTGTGACTTGGAATAATAGGCCGTGAAAGGTAAATATGCGCCGAAATGGCTGCAATCTACTGGCCGTATAAAATTTCATCTCACACGGCATCACTGCAGAGCGCCTAGAACTGTACCCACGGAATATGCGCGATATAAGACTCATTGATTGATTGATTGATTGATATAAAAGCGAATTTGTTGTAAAGATTTAGTCGCGTTCTTTTCAAAAATACATACGTTACCTAATTAATTTTTTTAAATCCAATATTTGAGCAATTTATATAACCTTTGCTCTATGGAGGAACTCGTGATGTGTGTTTTCTAAGTCACTATGCTACTCGGTCCCGACAATCAAAGTAAAACGTGATAAATACGTTAACAACATACGCAAAGGATTCATTTGCAAAAATATACAAAATGAACGTTGAAGTCGAAAAATATGAAATGAATCTTGAACTTAGGAAGAACCTTTTTATGGAATTGTATACAGTAAGAACAGCCATTGTTAAAAAGATTAGTCAGAAATCTATGTTCTGAGTCATTTCACTTTCCGTCATTTCACAAAACGCAATTACGCATCATTGCTGAGAATGGTTGTTATTCTTTGAATCGTGTGTACACTATTTGCAGATAATACATAATTCACAAAATAGGCTGTCTCTTTTTCAGTTAAAAAAAACCCATTAATATATTTTGTTTAGATATCTTTTTCAGATTTTTCTTGAACAGTGAAGAAGCCATGAGGAGCCAGATGGCAGCAAAGAGGCATTCCGGGCAGAGATATGTCCACTTCAAATGAGATACTGATTAACCGAAAGTGGAAGTAATTGTTCAAAATTCGGACTGAAAGATAGTTTTCGAGAAAAACACACACGATGCTAACTGCACTTGTGACCGTGTTGTTGTTTGCTGACCTCAGCACGTGCACGGGACACCAGGTCAGCAACAGCACCGCAGCTACTCCCCCCTTCACTCTGAGAGAGACCGCTACTGATGCGGCCAAGGCCGTAACAACAAGCCGGGATGACCACGGAGAGATAGCAGACTCTACTGACACTGCCAAGGGCGCAACAACAAGTCGGGGTGACCATGGAGAGATAGCAGACTCTACTGACACTGCCAAGGCCGTCACAACAAGTCGGGATGACCATGGAGAGATAGCAGACTCTACTGACACTGCCAAGGCCGTAACAGCAAGTCGGGATGACCATGGCCAGATAGCAGACCCTACTGACACTGTCAAGGCCGTAACAACACGTCGGGATGACCATGGTCAGATAGCAGACCCTACTGACACTGCCAAGGCCGTAACAACAAGCCGGGATGACCACGGAGAGATAACATGCAGACTCTACTGACACTGCCAAGGCCGCAACAACAAGTCGGGGTGACCACGGAGAGATAGCAGACTCTACTGACACTGCCAAGGCCGTAACAACAAGCCGGGATGACCATGCAGAGATAGCAGACTCTACTGACACTGCCAAGGCCGTAACAACAAGTCGGGATGACCATGCAGAGATAGCAGACTCTCCTGAAACTGCCAAGGCCGTAACAACACGTCGGGATGACCATGGACAGATAGCAGACTTTACTGACACTGCCAAGACCGTAACAACAAGTCGGGATGACCAAGGAGAGATAGCAGACCCTACTGACACTGTCAAGGCCGTAACAACACGTCGGGATGACCATGGACAGATAGCAGACTTTACTGACACTGCCAAGGCCGTAACAACAAGTCGGGGTGATCATGGAGAGATAGCAGACGCTACTGACACTGCCAAGGCCGTTACAACAAGTCGGGATGACCATGGAGAGATAGCAGATTCTACTGACACTGCCAAGGCCGTCACAACAAGTCGGGGTGACCATTTAGAGATAACAGACTCTACTGACGCTGCCAAGGCCGTCACAACAAGTCCGGATGACCACGGAGAGATAGCATGCAGACTCTTCTGACACTGCCAAGGCCGGAACAACAAGCTGGGATGACCATGGAGAGATAGCAGACTCTACTGACACTGCCAAGGCCGCAACAACAAGTCGGGATGACCATGCTGAGATAGCAGACGCTACTGACGCTGCCAAGGCCGTAACAACAAGTCCGGATGACCACGGAGAGATAGCATGCAGACTCTACTGACACTGCCAAGGCCGTAACAACAAGTCCGGATGACCACGGAGAGATAGCATGCAGACTCTTCTGACACTGCCAAGGCCGGAACAATGTGGAGAAAAGCGACTACATGAATATTTTTTTTGTCTTTTCTCCATATGCAATTTTCTTCTTAAAGTTTATAGAGTGAAGAAGAAGAGAAAGCGTAGAGAGCAGAATATATTATCTAAGTTAGTATTGAAACTGTTTGGAATTAAGATTTACACTCTAAAATTATATTTGTTCTTTCCCCTAGTAAATTGTTCGGAGATAGGAA
This sequence comes from Littorina saxatilis, assembly GCF_037325665.1. Taxonomy (NCBI): domain Eukaryota; kingdom Metazoa; phylum Mollusca; class Gastropoda; order Littorinimorpha; family Littorinidae; genus Littorina; species Littorina saxatilis. The sequence continues at coordinate 3,677,491 of NC_090247.1, read as the reverse complement.
TGATATAGTACTTTTCTATTGTTCTCTTGCGGTAGAATTAATTGGTTAATTGGTTTTGACACGATGGCGCCGGCTTGACTGACGGGATATGAACCCTAGGTCACAAACTCGCTACGGCTTAGTTTTGAGCACGTGGACCGCCCGCGAAAGCATTGTTTTTCGACATCCGACTCTCACCTTCCCCCCCCCCCCCCCAACTCTCCTTTCCAGATTGACCTGATTCTTTATTTCTAATACAGGTCTATGATAATACTTGTTACACACAGACGAACACACATACAGACACACTCTCTCTACTCTCTCTCTCTTTTCTTTTCTGTAGCTTTTATATCATTCTTTCTTTTACCCATGTATTCAATATAAACATGTAGTCTGTATTCATTTGTTTAGTAGAATGTAGATTTTATGTTTATCATCTACATATGAGAAGCCTGTTGAATATACACTGTGTTTGACTGTGGTTAACTTGTAACTGCATACATTTTTGGTGTGACATGACTATTTTGCGAGATAATAGTCAGAGGTTTTGCACTTTGTTCACAGTGTTGATAACCAATGAGTGTTTGGTATCAAATGATGCGTCGTAGAATTTTCATTTTATTGATGTATATTTTTATAGCGTTTTTGATGTAGTTTTCTTAGTACAGGAGTTTTTGTGTATGTTTGAGGGGTTTTAACTGTAGCTTGTATGGAGACTGATAGCAGCCTCGAAACTCTCCCCCCTCCCTCCCCATTTTGTTATGTGATCCCAGTGCGACGTTTTCATTGGTTCCTTAGCTGTGACGTCAGGGACAGTCATGGAAGGTATATAAGCTGCTAGTTTTCAAGGTTCGGCGGGAGTCTTGGCAACCAACCTGGCTTAAGTGTCTAAATGGTATACCGGACTTCCCACTTAGAGTTACAGCATTGCTTCTGTGCCTGTGGAAAAGGTTGTGGGAGGCAACCTTAGTACCGAACGGTTGTGGGATGTTCCCAACCTAGTACAAAGTATTTGTTGTTATCTCTAAAACTGTCCTCCGGAGTTTTGGCAACCAACCTGGCTTAAGTGTCTAAATGGTATACCGGACTCCGCCCTGTGGACTGAACTGACAGGGTTAACAAAAAACGTTCCGCAGTCCCAGGTTACCACACGGCGAGTAAAGTGGCGTCGCTTTACTCTTTTACTTTATTTTTACTCAGGCCCCGAACCTCTGCCCAAATTTTCAGCCATTTTAGGACATAGGATATTGCTTTCAGTAGCGTATTTTGCTAAGGGTACCTACGGGTTATGCCCAAATTTTCAGCCATTTTAGGACTTAAAATATTTTTTGAGTAGTAGGAAAATTACAGGAATAGAGTGAACCAATGTACAGATATATTTTTTGAAAAGAACTACGCCTTGTATTGAGTTGTTTTTATGATTTGTTTTGATGCAATACAATTTTGAACTTTACCTGCCTCTTCTTGAGTTTATATTCTGTGTGTCTGTTTGTCCTGTCGTGTGATTGCCATCCTGACAAATGACCTTCAAACACGAATAACATCTAAGACACAGACACAGACAGTTAGAGTTAATGTGAAGCTAAGACCGCTCGGCTTTACAACAACAAGCCGGGATGACCATGGAGAGATAGCAGATTCTACTGACACTGCCAAGGCCGTCACAACAAGTCGGGATGACAATGGAGAGATAGCAGACTCTACTGACACTGCCAAGGCCGTCACAACAAGTCGGGATGACCATGGAGAGATAGCAGACTCTTCTGACGCTGCCCAGGCCGTCACATCAAGTCGGGATGACCACGGAGAGATAGCACTCTACTGAAGGGTTAGTGGGTTATCAAACCGTAAAAGTCAGTCGTACAAAAAGGCACACAAGCAAGGCTGGCTTTAGCGCTGACAATACTGAGTCCACCGACGACCCAAGAAACACGACAGCAAGAATTGCAAGACCGAGAACGGCACGCTTAGCGGATAACTTGACGCGAGGGCAATCACAGACACGGTAGACGGTTGCAAGAACAATGTCACGGTGAACCTTTATGACCCCGAGGGCGTGATAGACTGGAGCGAGACTAACGGAGTTCATTGACACGATGACGTCACAAGCAATGAGTCTCGTGCTGCAATTTGATGAACTGTGCCTGCAGCTTGGAACGACAGAAGACGAAGATGACTCTGTGGTGGTGACGACAACGACTGGAGAGGTTCTACGACATTTGACAGGCTGTCTACCCGTGTCGCCCGTGCTGGTTCATTCACCAAACGCCACTGTCACTGTCACCAAGACCCGGCACAACAAGCCCAGTGGTACAGCGAGGGACAGTGCTGCATCAGATGTCTCACGGTTCACTCTACGCTACAAGGCCTACCCAGCAGTCTCGCTGCCCCCTCTGCTGCCCGGCGGTCAGTACAACTGCTCGCCGCCCTACGTCGTGCCTGAGGCCTTACGCTGCGACATGGCCGTGCAGTGTCTGGGCGGGGAGGACGAGAGGAACTCTAACCGCTCGAATCACAGCGCAGAGTGTGGAGACTGGCTGCCATACGGGGACCTGTGTCTTCAAAGGACTGGGTGGCCGAGTGGTAACGCACTTGCGCTCGGAAGCGAGAGGTTGCGAGTTCGACCCTGGGTCAGGGCGTTAGCAATTTTCTCCCCCCCTTTCCTAACCTAGGTGGTGGGTTCAAGTGCTAGTCTTTCGGATGAGACGAAAAACCGAGGTCCCTTCGTGTACACTACATTGGGGTGTGCACGTTAAAGACCCCACGATTGACAAAAGGGTCTTTCCTGGCAAAATTGTATAGGCATAGATAAAAAAAAATGTCCACCAAAATACCCGTGTGACTTGGAATAATAGGCCGTGAAAAGTAGGATATGCGCCGAAATGGCTGCGATCTGCTGGTCGATGTGAATGCGTGATGTATTGTGTAAAAAATTCCATCTCACACGGCATAAATAGATCCCTGCGCCTTGAGTCCGAGTCTGGAGATACGCGCGCGATATAAGACTTCATATAACAAATAACAATATGTCTTTCTCAGCACCGCAATCTCCCCGCTGTCTGCAGAGTCCCGCTGCGAACAGGCTAGCGAGCAGGCTAGCGAACAGGCTAGCGAACAGGCTAGCGAGCTGTCCGCGCTTGCCGTGCTGCATGACCTGGAAGGCAAACGACTGGCGGCCATAGTGACTTCCCTGTCCGGATTTAATGACCTCATCGTGGCTTTGACAAAGAAAGAAATTGTTGACAAAAGTATGATTCACACGTACCGATTCCTGTGGACCTGGGGTTTCTCAGGTAGCCTTGAACCAGAAGGACCTGACGTCGGCCTGCAGGATCCGTTCTTGAACTGCGTGACCCCATTCTCCTTATTATAATTTAGATTCTGAGCGAAACTGTCCACAAGGCCACATTTTGTCATTCATTCTAAAACTGTAACCGCACTTTTGCCTTTGGGTGTATTGTATTTCCAGTTCGCCTGTTTTGACATTTTGAGGAATTTATTTGTTCTAAATTAAAACCCGGCAGGTGCCAGTCTAATTCGTCACGTGTGTAAGAATAATGACAGAAGAAAGAAGGAAGCAACAAATCAATCATCACAGAGAGAAGATTAAAATAAAACGAATGGAAATATAGAAGAATGACGCTTATTAATTGTGATAAAAGTAAACACAAAGATATTAAACTTAAGATAATTTTAACAACATGAAACAAAATAGTTACATAGAAACGATTGAAATACAGCTATGAAAAAATGACAAAAGTTGTACTTATTTTATCCCCATAGAACAACATAAAGTCGACTAACATCATTGTTTCTTAACTTAAGGGCGGAGATTTGTTCGATCTCTCGGGTAAACTTACGAGCAGAACTGCAAAGTGCATTATTCCCCCTTCGTGTGCACACGCAAGCACAAGAATAAGTACGCATGAAACAGCTCATGTGATCCATGTCAGAGTTTCATGGGTTATAGAAACACGAAAACACCAACATGCGTACCTCGGAACCGAAGTATGATTGCCTAAATATCGGGGGATAGTCGGCTATACACGTGAAAGCCCACTCATGTGTACGAGTGTACGTGGGAGTCTCATCCCACGGACGCAGAACAAGAATGATAATTTTGTGAACGATTTTTCAAACGGACATTTTTAAATCCACAAATCTAATTTTCTTTGGAGGCTGCAAGGTAGCTTAATTTCCTCCGATTTCAGCAGAAAAAAATACCGAAACAGATAATACGAGATATTCAACATTATTGAAATTTAGAACGCATACCACATATTTTTCTAATTTTTTATGATTGACAACAATAGAATTAAACGACCATGTAAACCACCACATATCTCCCGAGGCTTTTACGTGTGTTTATGAGCAAAAATCATTTCACTGCGCATGCGGCACATCACAATGATGCACATTCTGCATTGCTGCTTTCACTGTAGGAGTTGATTGGAATTTTTGCTAAATTAATT